>NW_002476372.1:0-151747 GCF_000189635.1 Tetrahymena thermophila SB210
AGTTACTCAAACCTAATCCTATATTTTATGCTCCTCTATCACCAATTTAATTTTTCCTTTTCAAACAAATTAAATCAATTTATTATCTTTTTAAATGACATTAAAAATAAAAAAAGAAAAAGTAATTCAAATTTTTAGGTTTTCAATAAATAAAAATAAAATTAATGTTACCAAATTTTAATGTCGAGATTAGTAAGGAATTTGCAATTACCAAGTGCTGTACCAATAGCAGAAGCTCCATCATCCCCAATTTAATTTTCACTTTTATAAATAATAATCACGTTTAATTAAAGTTAAAAACACTTTATTTTTTTATTTAATTAAATTAAAATAGTAAGTTAAATTTACCCTATCCAAAAATCTAAATTTGTAAGTTGAGTGATTTTACTCAAACCTAATCCTATATTTTATGCTCCTCTATCACCAATTTAATTTTTCCTTTTCAAACAAATTTAATCAATTTATTATCTTTTTAAATTTGTTTTGACATTTAAATCAAAATAAAAAAAGTAATTCTAACTTTTTAAATTATTGATAAATAAATATAAATTCTTTTTTACGAAATTACAAAACTGAGATTAGTAAGGAACTTGCAGTTACCAAGTGCAATACCAATAGTAGAAGCTCCATCATCCCCAATTTAATTTTCACTTTTATAAATAATAATCACGTTTAATTAAAGTTAAAAACACTTTATTTTTTTCATTTAAGCTTATTTAATTAAATTAAAAAAGTAAGTTAAATTTACACCAATTTAATTTTTCCTTTTCAAAAAATTTAATCAATTTATTATCCTTTTAAATTTGTTTTGTAAAGCAAAATAAAAAAAGTAATTCTAACTTTTTAAATTATTGATAAATAAATATAAATTCTTTTTTACTGAATAGCAAAAAAGAGATTAGTAAGGTACTTACAGTTACCAAGTGCTGTACCAATACTAGAAGCTCCATCATCCCCAATTTAATTTTCACTTTTATAAATAATAATCACGTTTAATTAAAGTTAAAAACTAAATTATTTAATAAATTTTAAGCTTATTTAATTAAATTAAAAAAGTAAGTTAAATTTACTATATCCTAAAATCTAAATTTGTAAGTTGAGTGCAGTTACTCAAACCTAATCCTATATTTTATGCTCCTCTATCACCAATTTAATTTTTCCTTTTCAAACAAATTTAATCAATTTATTATCCTTTTAAATTTGTTTTGGCATTTAAATCAAAATAAAAAAAGTAATTCTAACTTTTTAAATTATTGATAAATAAATATAAATTCTTTTTTACGAAATAGCAAAAGTAAGATTAGTAAGGAGCTTGCAGTTACCAAGTGCAATACCAATAGTAGAAGCTCCATCATCCCCAATTTAATTTTCACTTTTATAAATAATAATCACGTTTAATTAAAGTTAAAAACACTTTATTTTTTTCATTTAAGCTTATTTAATTAAATTAAAAAAGTAAGTTAAATTTACTATATCCTAAAATCTAAATTTGTAAGTTGAGTGCAGTTACTCAAACCTAATCCTATATTTTATGCTCCTCTATCACCAATTTAATTTTTCCTTTTCAAACAAATTAAATCAATTTATTATCTTTTTAAATGACATTTAAATCAAAATAAAAAAAGTAATTCAAATTTTTAGGTTTTCAATAAATAAAAATAAAATTAATGTTACCAAATTTTAAAGTCGAGATTAGTAAGGAATTTGCAATTACCAAGTGCTGTACCAATAGTAGAAGCTCCATTATCACCAATTTAATTTTAGCTTTTATAAATGAAAATCACATTTAATTAAAGTTAGTTTAAATTTTAAGCTTATTTAATTCAGTTTGAATAAAAAAGCATTTGCATAATTTTATTAAAAAGTAATAAATGAGTTTAATTTACCTTATCAAAAACTTTAAATTTGTAAGTTGAGTGCAGTTACTCAAACCTAATCCTATATTTTATGCTCCTCTATCACCAATTTAATTTTTCCTTTTCAAACAAATTAAATCAATTTATTATCTTTTTAAATTTGTTTTGACATTTAAATCAAAATAAAAAAAGTAATTTTAACTTTTTAAATTATTGATAAATAAATATAAATTCTTTTTTACGAAATATCAAAAGTAAGATTAGTAAGGAACTTGCAGTTACCAAGTGCAATACCAATAGTAGAAGCTCCATTATCGCCAATTTAATTGTAGCTTTTATAAATGAAAATTATATTTAATTAAAGTTAGTATATTTTATAAATTTTAAGCTTATTTAATTCAGTTTGAATAAAAAGCTTTTGCAGTATTTTATTAAAAAGTAATAAATGAGTTTAATTTACCTTATCAAAAACTTTAAATTTGTAAGTTGAGTGCAGTTACTCAAACCTAATCCTATATTTTATGCTCCTCTATCACCAATTTAATTTTTCCTTTTCAAACAAATTAAATCAATTTATTATCTTTTTAAATTTGTTTTGACATTTAAATCAAAATAAAAAAAGTAATTTTAACTTTTTAAATTATTGATAAATAAATATAAATTCTTTTTTACGAAATATCAAAAGTAAGATTAGTAAGGAACTTGCAGTTACCAAGTGCAATACCAATAGTAGAAGCTCCATTATCGCCAATTTAATTGTAGCTTTTATAAATGAAAATTATATTTAATTAAAGTTAGTATATTTTATAAATTTTAAGCTTATTTAATTCAGTTTGAATAAAAAGCTTTTGCATTATTTTATTAAAAAGTAATAAATGAGTTTAATTTACCTTATTTCAAATTGTAAATTTCTAAGTTGAGTGCAGTTACTCAAACCTTATCCTATATTTTATGCACCTTTATTACCAATTTAATTTTTCCTTTTCAAACAAAATAAATTAATTTATTATCCTTTTAAATTTGTTTTGACATTTAAATCAAAATAAAACAAGTAAATCAAACTTTTTAAGTTATAGATTAATAAATATAAAATTAATATTACGAAATTTAAAAGTTGATATTAGTAAGGAACTTGCAACTACCAATTGCTGCACCAATAGTAGAAGTTCCATCATCACCAATTTAATTGTAGCTTTTATAAATAAAAATCTCTTTTAATTAAAGTTAAAGACATTCTATTTTTTAATTTTAAGCTTATTTAATTCAGTTTGAATAAAAAAGCTTGTTCATAATTTTATTAAAAAGTAATAAATGAATTCAATTTACGTTATCCTAAATTCTAAATTTGTAAGTTGAGTGCATTTACTTAAACCTAATCCAATATTTTATGCTCCTCTATCACCAATTTAATTTTTCCTTTTCAAACAAATTTAATCAATTTATTATCCTTTTAAATTTGTTTTGGCATTTAAATCAAAATAAAAAAAGTAATTCTAACTTTTTAAATTATTGATAAATAAATATAAATTCTTTTTTACGAAATAGCAAAACTGAGATTAGTAAGGAAATTGCAGTTACCAAGTGCTGTACCAATAGTAGAAACTCCATCATCCCCAGTTTAATTTTAGCTTTTTTATATAAAAATCACGTTTAATTAAAGTTAAAGACATTTTATAAATTTTAATACAGTTTGAATAAAGTAAATAAAATTTACCTAATATTAAATTTTAAATTTCTAAGTTAAGTGCAATTCTTTAAGCCTAATCCAATATATTCAACCCCTTTACCTTCAAATTTATTTAGACTTTTCAAATAATTAAATTCTTTAATTAATTATTTAAATATTTTTTGGAGTTTAATTCAAAATATATAAAATAATTAAAAGTTTTTTAAGTTATTGATAAATAAATTTAAAATTAATGTTACTAAATCTAACACTAGAGATTTGTAAGAGATTTACAGTTACCAATAGCTCTACCAATAGCAGAAGCTCCATCATTTCCGATTTTATTTAATCTTTTATGAATAAATATATAAAATCAATAAATACATATAAAATTAAATTATTTTAAATGATAATTGAAAAAAATTAATTATTGATAATTACTCCATTCGAATATCTAAATTGGTAAGTTGATTACAATTACTTAAACCTTTTCCAATGTTTAATGCTCCCTTATCACCTATTCGATTAATCCTTTTCAAACAAAATAAATCAAATTATTAGTTGATTAATTATTTTAAACTAATCTTAAAAATAAAAATTTAATCAAATATTTTTACATTGTCAAAATTTTAAAAATTAAAATTACCTAAGATTAAATTTTAAATGAGTTAGTAACCTACAACTACTTATTGCTGTTCCAAAAGAATATGCTCCTTCATCCCCAATATTATTATTACTTTCATTTAAAAAAAATAATATTCTAGTAAATAAATATATAATTCTTTAAATGATTAATTTAAATTTTTTAAACAAGCTAAAAATATAATAATATAAAAATTACCAAAGCACACATTTTAGATTGATAAGTAATTTACAGCTACCTATAACTCTACAAATAGCAGATGCTCCTTCTTCTCCAATATTATTATTGCTAATAAAACATTGAATAATATATCAATAAAAATTAATAACAACTCTAAAATTGTTAAAGGATTTAATAGATTAAAAAATTTATTAAAGCGTCTACAATTAATTTATAAATTTATACTTTAAAAAAATTAAAATTAGTTACGATATGCTTATATCTAAATGAGTCAAATTGCTACATTTACTTAATGCTTGACTGATAGAAAATGCACCTTCTTTTCCAAATAAGTTATTACTTTTTTAAGTTTTTAAAATTAGAAAAAAAATAAAATTGATATAGAATTTTTAATTTTATAATTAACAGTCAATAAAATTTACTCTGCATTTAAAATTAAACTTGTTAGTTTAGCACAACTACTAATACCTTCTGCAATACTTGTTATCCCTCTGTCACCTATTTTATTTTTCCTTTCCAAATAAATATTTTTAATAATTAATTTATTTGCTTTTGAAGCAATATAATAAATATAACTGAATATGTTTAATATAATTAAAATAAAATTACCAAAGCTGCAAATTTAAGCTAGTAATTGTTTTGCATCTACGTAAAACTGTCTAAATCTAAACAGCGCCTTTATCACCAATTTAATTTCCACTTTTATTAAAAATTATTTAAATTAATTTATTACAAATAATAATATATTTAAATGAGTTTTGAAAGATGAATTATTAATATTAAAAAAAGAATACTCTAAACTTAATTCTAAACTGTTGAGATTAATTAGATTGCTCATACTTTCTTCTAATAGAATATTTCCTTAAATTTCAGTTTCATTTAATCTTTAAAATTAAAAAAATAAATTAAGTAAGTACCAATAGCTCTATTTTACCTAGGTTGATTATAAGCTTTAATTCCTTTGTAAAGAATTCTTCTGAAAAACAAAATTTGGTCATATATATAATCATTGCTTTTTAAATAAAAATAAAATAAAATTAAAACTATTTTAATTTATTTAAATTGTTAAATCAATAAAAAGATATAAATTAATATTTTATTTAACATAATTTAAAAAGCAAGCTTCAAACTTTTAACTTTTTATTAATTGTAGAAATACCTAGAGCAAAAAGACAATATTATAATTTATTAAACTATTATTTGGTTATAACATAAAAAATATATTTACCTCACATTATCACCAGTTTCAACAAAATCTTTTATGTCGGGAAATTAAGCAAATTTGTAATTTATCTAATCATCTGAAATATTTTCCTTACTAAATGTTCGATTGATAATAAAAAGTAATGAATTAATGTATTTAAGATAATAAAGTTAAATAATTACTTAAGATTTAATACTAAAGATTCTAATTTTTAGCATTAGACTAAAGAAGTGTTAAGCTAAGCAACTTATTCATTACTAAGAGTACAATTTCTATTTATTTTATAAATAATAACAAAAGAATTTAATTTATGGATAAATGAATGAATGATATGAAATTTTATTTATTCCAATTTTGTAAATTTATAAAAATGAGAAAAAGCTTTAAAATATTTATTCATTTATTTTTATTAAAATTAATATTACTTTTAAAAATTTATGATTAAATATTAATAAATAAATATTTATATATATTTCTTACTTTAACTGTAAGTCAATATGAGTCAGAGCTTTCAAGTTAGATTACATTAACTATTTATTTAAAAAAATGATTTTATAATGATATATAAAATGAATAATAATGGATACATCTTCTAGATTATTAAAAGAGTTATTCTATTACTCCATTTTTTTTAATGAATTCGCCATTAATATTTCTTTTATTATTTATTATTAATTAATTAATTATTATTAGAAATTAATTAATAATTTTGATTAATTAAAAATTCTTGATTAACTTCTTTTAAATATTCTTATTTAATTTGTACTGTTCTAAAAACATATATTAATAAATCAGTCTCCCTTTTTATTCTCTCCCCATAAAGGCATCTATCTTAAATACCATAATTTAAACCTGTATAAAAATAAAAATTTTTCTTTGTATATCTTTTGAAATTTTAAAATTTTTTTAATTTTGGGGTTAATATAATTTGGGGTGAATTTATGAGAACTTACAGTATAAATTAAAATTATTAATATTATTAATGAAATTCTATTACTAAATTATTTATTTTTATATAAATAATGTTAAAATGCATTAGCCATATTTTTAATTTTTAGCAAAAAAATAATTTTACTTTTTTGATAATTATTTTTTTTAATTTAATGTAATATATTTTTAATTAAACAATTTCTAATTTATTTTAGTTTTTAATCTAATAATTAAAAAATAAAATCTGCTGTTTTTCTTTGATCATTTTTAAAAAATTTTGATATACATTCATTTTTATAATATGATCTCATTAGATATTTTATAGTTCGGGTTATTCATTTATAAATGGTTTAAATATTATGGTTTGATTAAGTTTTGCTAAGAATTAACCATTTGTTAATTTATTATTTTAAATAAAAAAACAAAAATAATATCAGAAATAATTTTTTATTTTAATAAAGCATTTTAATTAATATTTAAGTATTTATAATTACCTCCAATAAAGAAAGATATATTTTAGGAAATGTAGTTTTAAATATTTACAAAAAATTATTATTATATTTTATTTTAAAATATTTGATGATAGTTAATAATTTTATTTTACATCTTTTACTTTGAAATAAATAAATAAATTAAGTCAAATTATAAAATTATATTTTTGATTAATTTCATTAAAGTTAGACAGTAAATTTTGATAAATTTAGAAATTATAAAAGATAATTCTTCCATATATTTTGAGTCGAATTTTTAATTATCTATTTCAAATTTATTATTTTAAGATTAATAATTAATTCTTGTAATTATCATAATTCATGAGATAAGTCTGTATTGATCACTTTTTTAAAAAAAACTGAAAGAAAATATATAAGAATTAATTAGAGACTAATTAATTTTTTTTGGAAGAATTTTTTACTAAATTTATAGAATATAATGTCAAGTAATGAATTTTTGTATTCTTATTTAAAATAATTGAAATAAAATTTAAACTGACTTAATATTATGCATGAATCTGCTAATTAATTAAAAATTGATAATCTAATTAATCTTTTTATGTTTTTAAATATCTATCTAAATTATCTCTTAAAAACTAATTATTATTTAAACAAATTAATTTTTTTAATTAATTAATACTTAATACAGATAGATATAAATACAAATAAAAGAATTTATATATTTAATTAATTTAGTTTTAGAGGAAAAGAGTTAAACAAACAATTATTAATAGTATCTAAAGCTTACCAAAAAGAATTTAATACATTATAGATAATAAAGGAGAATTTTATAATAATTGATAATAGCAATTATAATAAACAGATATCTGATTTTCAAAAATTTTATTATGTAAAGGATATATAAAAGATATTTTAATTATTTTTTTAATAACAATCAAATTAAATTATGATAATAAATCAATTGCTTTTTCGTAAAATTGAATTTTTTAATAAAATATATACTGATTAGTTAGTTATACATACTTTTTTTTCAATTTCTATTTTTATAAAATATGTATGTACTGTTAATAAATAAATAAATATTTAATTATTAATTTTAGTAAATTCAATCAACATCTACTTTTAATTTAACTAATCTTTTTATTTTTTAAGCTAATCTTTTGATTTCAGTTTGTCTTTCAGGCTAATTTCTTTTAATAAATAAAAATTTATTTTCAGATAAATAAAATTTTTTTTATTTTATTATCTATTTAAACAAAAAAAAGTAATTACTATAAGGAAATATTCAATAACTTTATATTTTGACAGTTGATGATTGAGCTCGATTTTAGTAATTTATCATTATTACTTTTAAAATAAAGAAATTTTAATCAACAATATTAGCATTTTTAAGATAGTTTTTTTTTCAAAAGTAATAAATGAAATTTACTCTGAGCTAAAAGTTAAATTAATAAGTCGAGAGCAGTTACTCAAACATAATGCAATATTTAATGCTCCTTCATCACCAATTTTATTTTCCCTTTTGAAACAAAATAAATTGATTAATTAACTATTTAAATTTGATTGACATTTAAATCAAAATATTTAAAAATAATTATCCAAACTTTTTTAAGTATAAGATAGATAGATAAATAAATAATAAATTTTTTTTTTTTACGAAATATCTAAATCGAGATTAGTAAGGGATTTGCAGTTACCAAGTGCTGTACCAATAGTAGAAGCTCCATCATCTCCGATTTAATTTTCGCTTTTATAAATGAAAATAACTTTTAATACAAAATGAAAGACATTTCATTAATTTCAAGCTTATTTAATTCTGTTAGAATCAAATAGATTTTACATTATTTTTTATAAAAGTAATAAATGAAATTTATTTACTTTATCCAAAATTGTAAATTTGTAAGCTGAGTGCAATTACTCAAACCTAATCCAATATATTATACTCCTCTATCTCCAATTTAATTTTATCTTTTAAAGCAATATAAATTTGTATTGAAAAATATAAAATAATTCAAACTTTTTAAAGTTATCTATAAATAGATAATTTTTTTTATACGAAATATCTAAATTGAGATTAGTAAGGAATTTGCAGTTACCAAATGCTGTAACAATAGTAGAAATTCCATCATCCCCAATTTAATTTAAGCTTTTATAAATGAAAACCACGTTTAATTGTAAATTAAAGAGATTTTGTTAATTTTAAGCTTATATATATATTTAGTTCAGTTTTAATCAAAATGATTTATTTATCATAATTATTTTCTAAAGTAATACATGAAATTTATTTACCCAATCCCAAGTTGTAAATTTGTAAGTTGAGTGCAGTTACTCAAACCTAATCCAATATATTATGCTCCTTTATCACCAATTTAAATTTACCTTTTCAAGCAATATAAATAAATGAATTAATTTATAATTATTTAAATTTCTATTGAATTATATAAAATAATTCATATTTGTTTAAGTTATCTATTAATAAATATAAATTTATTTTACTAAATATCAAAATTGAGACTAGTAAGGAATTTGCAGTTACCAAGTGCTGTACAAATAGTAGAAACTCCATCATCCCCAATTTAATTTAAGCTTTTATAAATGAAAATCACTTTTAATTGAAAATTAAAGAAATTTTATAAATTTTCAGTTTGAATCAAATTGATTTTACATAATTATTTTCTAAAGTAGTAAATGAAATTAATTTACCCAATCCCAAGTTGTAAATTTGTAAGTTGAGTGCAGTTACTCAAACCTAATCCAATATTCTGTGCTCCTTTATCACCAATTTTATTATCCCTTTCAAATAAAATAAATCAATTTATTAACTATTTTAATTTGTTTTTGAAATTTAAATTAAAATATATAAAATTACTCAAATCATTTTTCAGTTATCAATAAATAATTATTAAATTAATTTTACCAAATTTAAAAGTCGAGATTAGTAAGGGATTTGCAGTTACCAAGTGCTGTACCAATAGTAGAAGCACCATCATCCCCAATTTAATTTTAGCTTTTTTTAATGAAAAAAACGTTTCATACAAAATTTAAGACATTTTATTAATTTTAAGCTTATTTATTTAATTCAGTTTGAATCAAATAGATTTTTAAAAATTTTTCAAAAGTAATAAATAAATAAATGTAAATAATTTGCTTTATCCCAAATTGTAAATTTGTAAGTTGAGTGCAATTACTCAAACCTAATCCAATATATTATGCTCCTGTATCACCAATTTTATTTTACCTTTTCAAGCAATATATATAAATTAATTAATTTATATTGACATTCAAATCAAAATGTATAAAATAATTCATACTTTTTTAAGTTATCAATCAATCAATAAATAAATAAAAAATTTATTTTACGAAATATCAAAATAGAGATTTGTAAGGGATTTGCAGTTACCAAGTGCTGTACCAATAGTAGTAGCTCCATCATCCCCAATTTAATTTGAGCTTTTATAAATAAAATGTATGTTTAATTGAAAATTAAAAACATTTTATAAATTTTAAGCTTTATTTATTTATTCAGTTTGAATCAAAATACATATAATTATTATCAAAAATAAAAAATGCAATAAATTTACTTCATTGCAAATTATAAATTTGTAAGTTGAGAGCAGTCATTCAAACCTAACCAAATATTTTATGCTCCTTTATCACTAATCTTATTATCCCTTTTCATATAAAATAAATCTATTTATTAACTTTTTTAATTTGTTTTGACATTTAAATCAAAATATATTAAATCATTCAAACTTTTTTAAGTTATCAATGAATATAAAATTTATTTTACGAAACATCAAAAACAAGAATAGTAAGGAATTTGCAGTTACGGAGCGTTGTACCAATTGTAGAAGCTCCATCATCCCCAATTTAATTTTATCTTTTATAAATGAAAATCATGTTTAAATCAAAATTAAGGGGTAGGAGATCATAGTATAGATCAATGATATTTTTTGTTATATTTATTACTTTAGATTTAATACTAAAGATTCTAATTTTTAACATTAGACTAAAGAAGTGTTAAGCTGAGCAACTTATTCTTTACCAAAAGTACAATTTCTATTTATTTTATTAATAATAACAAAGGAAATTATTTTATGAATAAATGATAATTTTATTAAAAAGAGAAAAAGTTATAAAATATTTATTTATTTTTATTAAAAATAATATTGCTTTTATTATGATTAAATATTAATGAATAATTTTTATATTTATTTCTAACTCAAACTGTAAGTCAATATAAGTTAGAGCTTTCAAGTTAGATTTCATTAACTGTTTATTAAAAAAAAAGATTTTATGATAATAAATAAAATGAATAATGATGGATACATCTTCTAGATTATTAAAAGAATAATTCTAAGACTCCATTCTTTATTATTTGTTCTTTATTATTTATTAATGATTATCAGAAATTAATAATTTAGATAAATTAAAAAATTCTAGATTATCTTTTTTAATTATTCTTATTTAATTTGTACAATTCTAAAATATGTATGAATAAATCAGTCTCCTTTTTCATTCTCCTATCATAAAGACATATATCTTAAAAATTTTAATATAAAAAATACAAAATAAAATAAATAATTAAGTTATCAAACTAACACCACCTTCCCAGTATCTACTATATTATTTTCCACTACATTTCGTTCCTTCATTCAAAATAATTTGTCAATATTTTTTTATTCATAAAAATATCTTTATCAATCAAAGTAAAAAAAATAGTTAGGATCAAATATTTATACAAATATACTATAATCAAAATTCAATTTCTTTGCTTGCAATGTTTACTCAGCTAATTTAAAAAATATCTACATAAATTTTAACAGTTATTACTAAGAATAAAAAGTAGGAGTTGTGTATGTATGCATGCATGTATTTTTTTTGTAGATGTATAAAAATATCCCTTGTATTTTAAATAAATGAATAAAGGAATATTGATAATTTAGTAAAATAATATTGAAATAGATAGACAAAATTAAAAAAAAAGTCAATCAGAATTAATTAAATACAGAAATAGAAAGATATACTAAATAAATAAAGAAAGAAAGAAAGATCCTGTATAATAATAAATTTAAGATTGATAGATTGATTTAATTCTGAAATTTAAAAAATAAAAGTAAAATGAAGTAGATTGATTCCACTGTAAATCTAAATGGAGTAAAAATTATATTAAATTATCAGTATTATTATTAATTGCTTATTTTTTAAAAAAAGGATCATTTGATAATTAATTCATAACTTGTCTTAGATTTTAAATAAAAAGTGTAAATAAAAAATTTCATTCACAAAGTTTGTTTTTTTAGATATTTATTTTTGATCTCTTAAGTGAAAAAATCACAAAATTTAAATGAAAAATATTAATATGAACAATAATTAACACAAAAATAGAAAAGAAATTATATTCTTAAATAAAATTTCCAATTATCTATCACTCTTTTTTAACTAAATAAAATAGTAAAGATTTTAATAATAAAAAATTAAAATCTTAATAGACTTAAAAATTTTGAATTTTAGATTTAAAAAGCTAATAAATAAATTTTAAAAAGTTAAAATTGTTCTAGCAGTTAGTTAGTTTCTGATATAATTGATACTTTGAAGCAACAAAAAGATTTAAGAACCCTCGTGATCGATCTTTAGTATTAAAAAATAAAATTAAAGAATTATTTTTCAAGATAAATAATTATTTTTTTTAAAGTAACAAAAAAATTTAAGATGAAAATGCATCTAAACTGTTTTTAGGAATATCTGAATGCCCTAATCTCACTAATTTAACATTAAAGCTAGAGTAATTTAAATTTTTAACAATTTATTCTATTAATCTATTTTATTTTAATGATAAGGTATAATAAACTTGGCTATATTTCTAATGATTTCTATGTAGCTTTATCAAAGCTTTAGAGTGTTTCAAATTTAAATCTTAATTTAGGGTAAAAATTTGCTTCTATTAAAAATCTTGTATAAATATTTGATATTAATAAATAATTAAATTAAATAAAGAAGCAATTATGTTGGTGAAAATGGTATACCTCTTTTAGGATCTAACTTAGCTTTATTAAAGAATCTCAAAATTTTGACTCTTAACTTGGAGTAACTTTATAATTTATTAATAAATATGAAAAAATATCAAATTATTCATTATAAAAAGCTGCAACAATATTGGATAAATAGGGGCTAGTCGACTAGGCTCTGCATTAATAAATTTCAATAATCTTACTAGCTTGTTTCTCAGCCTTTAGTAATAAGCTAATCTTTTATTTATTAAAGATTTAATTGGTTGTTATCAAGTTAATTTCAACTTTAAGAAATTAAATCTTCAAAATTTTAATTGATTTTATTTAAATAAATAAATGGGATAACTCTTTATTTCTCAAATAATATTTAAAAATGCAATTTTCTTCTATTTTAATTATTAATAAAAATTTGAAAAGTTCTAATAATATAGGAAATAATGGAGTGTTTGCTTTATGCTCTTACATTTCAGACATTGAAAAAATAGAAAATTTAGAGCTTTGTTTTGGGTAAAACACATTTTACATATTTATTTTCAAATAAATTTCCCTTTTTAAACTTAAAGAACAAATAACATCCTCATAAAAGGCGCATAAGACTTATTCGATTGTTTAGCGAATAGTAAAAAATTAAAAAGCTTGGCTGTAGATTTAGGGTACAATAAATTATTTTTTATTTTTAAAAATAAATAAATAAATTGTTTTAGTTTCTATTAACTCATTTAAAATAAATTATAAAATAACTTAGAGGAAATAAAATAAGTGGAAAATCTAATTTTACATAGTCTCTCTGTCATTTAACTTTTCTTAAGAGTTTAAGCTTAAATATTTGGTAAAAAGCAATTTATTTATTTATTGGTTATTTTAAAATTCTTTTATTTAATTTTTTATATAATCAATCTTATTTCTTAACAAATAAAATTAATTTTTTAGATTTTTATAGAAAATTATTTTTACAAAACTTAAAGTGATGTTGTCTATCTGACTGAATATTGATTACTTAATTGAGAATTTACAGTTTGTATTTAGCAAAATAAATAAAAAAAACATTTACATTTAATTATTATAAACTAAAATATTAATTAAATAGGGGCTGTGATATTGGTATTCAAGGTGGCAATTTGCTAGCTTCTAGTTTATCAAAATGCAAAGCTCTAGCAGCTTTATCACTTGATATTTCGTATGATAAACATTTTTCATAAATAAAATATATTTTCAATTTATATTAAAATAAAATAAAAAGATTCAACCATATTAATGCATAAAGTATTATTGATATAAATCAAGCTTTGATAGATAATTGTAAAATAAGTAGTTTATCTCTTAAAACTAGGTAACAAACATTTCATAAATTTAACTAATTATTAAAATATAAAAATGGATGGATGGAATACTTATAAAATATTATTTAATATATATAATTCTCCATACATTCTACAATATTTTTCAAATAAAAATAAGTTTCGCTGATATTGGTTAAGAAGGTTTGAAGAATTTAAGCAGTTCTATTAAAAATAATAAAAGTCTTCATCAACTTACAATTGAGTTTAAGTAATTTTTAAAAAATAAAATATTTATATTTGATATAGTCTTAAAAATTAATTAATATTAAAAAAGTGGTCATTATATGGGAAGTGAAGCAAATTAACTATTGAAAAGAAAAATACTAAAAATGCAAAGACTTGTTAAGTTTGTTGATAAATGTGCTCCAGTTATTATTTAATTATGAATATACATACATTTTTTATTAAAAAAGTATAATTCTTCATCTTTATCATAATTTATTTTTACATTTTTAAAACCAATTTATAAAATATCTAGCTGTATTTGAAGAAAAAATATATGTAAAAAGAATTCTATTTTGCAAAAATATTTTATTTTTTTAACACAATATTCAATTTTTATATAAAATTATTGAAGTACTTACTGTATATTTTCATTAAATTACTATCTTTTTCCAGAATTAAAACTCAAAGATATCTTAATCATGTAATTTTGGAATTAATGGTGCGATTAGATGTGCTCTTTGTGTACTTTTTGAAAACTTATGGAATATTTATTTGCTTTCATAAAATTAGTATGAAATAAAAAAATTAATATTTGTTCTTTATTATTAATTTGAGTATATTTTAAAAAATTTCCTAAATTTTTCTTTATCATACTTGCTTGAGTTCTTTGCTAGTTAGTTCCTTTTCTAGTTTACATTTTAATGAATAATTTGTTTCTTTGCTCTTTCTTATTTTACAAATTTACCTAATTATTTTACTAAAAATTCTATGGCTTAAGTATCGTTTCTTAATTGAATTAATGGATATATAATTTAAAATTTATGGAGAAATTAAATTTGCTTATTTTCTTTCTTATTTCTTCTTTTAAATTCTGTTTACAGAAGAAAGGAAAGTGTAAATGTAATAAGTATTAGATAAAATTTTAAATATAACAACAAAAATAGAAAGGAAGAAAACACTTACTTATTTTTAATAGTTTGATTACTTAATGAGTGTTTCCCAAAAATTTAATCAACTAAATAAATATATATATTTGATAATATTTGATTTGTTAGTAAATATTAATTAATCTTTTTCTTAAAATAGTAGAAGTTTGTTTTAATAAAATAAATAATAAGAACCAACTTAATATTACTAATAGCAATATCAAACAAACATGATTTATTCTAGATTAGATTTATTTTCTTCTCAATTCTCATTTAACACTGGTAATCATTAAAATAGAAGAGGAACTTTGTTTGGAACTATCCTTTCCTTATGTGTTTTTATAATAACGATATCTTACTTTATTTACATAATCTAATAATATACAAACAATCAAATAGAACCAACTTTTAGATCATAAAGTTTCATTAATAATGATTTGATTGAAGTTCCATTAAGCAGTGATTTAGTAGGATTTAGATTTGAAAACGGTAATGTTAATTAATAATAGCTTTCAACTAATAAAACCTATATAGTTTACTAAGCCTTCTTTTTCTATAACTCACCAAATAATAATTAATTTATACCTCTTGACGTGATTGATTGCACTAATCCTGATCTTTTGGGATTTAAATGCTTGGATTTCAATAAAGTATCTAATTATACACTTTCCCTTGACACAAAGCAGAATCAAAAATCTTCAATTCAGATTTTTACTTATGGTTGCCTTGATATTGACTCTTTAAAAACTACAATACCTGATAATTGTGCTGAATAAACTGAAATTGATTAGATGATCAATAGTATCAATTCTGTTTTAAGATACAAGTTGTATACTTCTTAGTATAATACAACTTCATAAAGTATGTAAGTTAACTATAGAAATGCTTACGTTTACACAATAGCAAGTTAATCAATAATAACTTAATTAAAAACATAAAAATAAAATACTTCAATCAAATAAGGATTGATTGTTTAATCATAATCTTCTTTTTCTTCGCCAATTTAATATAGCTAATAAGATTTAGGCTATGATAGATAATATGCTCTTAATAATGTAGGAGGTGGTGCATATAATGTAGCCTTATTATTAATAGATGAAATAGTTTAATAAATATAAATTTAATATCCTACTTTACCATAAGTTTTTGCACTAGTCAATAGCATATTTACACTGATGATGTTTTTGGGTATTTTTGGAAGAATGATCTCACAAAATTCTATTTAAAAGGACTTTTTCTTACTTTTCTTAAAGAACATATATTAGGATAATTACTTATAAATTTTGAAGAAGATTAACATCTAATAAAAATAAAAAAAAGACATATCAAATCAAGATGATTTAGATGAGTAAAAATAATAAAATGACATCGATAAAAAGGAAGATTAAGAAAGAGATTATGATAAAGTAATTTTTGTTCCAACTTTCAATAATAAGCAAAAGGTTTCCTTAGAGCTTGAGCAGTAAGATAATATGACTTAAAATAATTATATTAGCATTTCACTAAATAATGATAATAATTTAAAAAAAACTCAAAACTTATAAAACAACTAAGTTACTCCTATTTAAACATATGCTGATTAAAAGTTTTAAGAAAAGTAAAACTCAAGCAGAAATACCTTTTCAGAAACAGATTTTGTTGCTTAAGGAGTTTTTACTAGCAAGTAAAAGAGTTTGCAAAAAGATCTTATTTCTCCTACTTTTTCTTAAAATACTAGCTTTATAAAAACTAATTTTAATAGGCAGAGTTACCAGTCTTCGCAATATGCAAAAGAAAAAATTCAGTTATAAAGTGACAAAAATCAAATAAAGTTGATAGAAGATTTGAAGGCTATCCATAACACAAGTAATTAAAAGGCTATTTATGATGAAATGTTTAATATAAAGTAATAGAAAACATATTTTTTTTAATATAATTTTAAAATATATTTTAATTTTATTAAAAGTTTCTTGAAAAAAGAATAAATCAAAGATCTACAAAGCATATAATTCTAAAAAATATAATATTAAATAAAGAAGGAGCTAAATATTTTAAATTTTTTAAAAGATATAATCATGTTAAAAAAAGCTGTTATGATGCTGTTAACAAAGGAGCAGCTGGCAGCTCTTTAGATTGTTGGCTGTTCTTCAAGCTTTTTGGAGCTAAACTTAAGTAATGAAGACCTTAACATAGAAGAATTAGGTAAATTTATAATAGTAAAATATCAATAAATATTTAATTTTATTAGAAAAAAGTAAACGAATTAGTCACTATGAAATTCAATATGCAATTCTTCAATCTCATAGAATTTAGTAATAGCAAATAGAAAATTTTATATAAAGAAGCAATTAAAACGAAGAAATGAGTATTGTTGATAAGAGGATTTTATCTTCTATAAAAAAATGTCATTAAATTTGATTGAAATATAATCAATATATAATATGAAAAAATCACTGTTGTTTTATTTTAATTTTATTTATAATATGCTAATATATTTTTACTCTCTCTTTTTTTCGTATTTAATTTAAGTAGTCAACTTTTCAAAATACATTTTTTATTATTTTTTTCATTTATTTGTTAATACAAATAGTAATAAAAACAAAATTTATTGTTAAGAATAATATGAAGAAATGAATAGATTAATTCAATTTTTTATTGAAAAAAGTGCTTTATAAATTTACCAACCAAATTAAAGTTAATTTATCAGCCGATTATAAAAATAAAAAAGACACTTTAATAATAATAAGTAATGAGGTAATAAATAAATAAGCCTCAATTTAAGTAAGCTAACGATTGGATGACTAACATAAAAAAAACTAATAATAAAATGAATAAATATACAATTAAATGCCAAGTGCATCAATTTATTTAGCAAATCATCACTTTTATTGTAAGCCTAATAATATAAATCATTAAAAATAAAACTACTAAAATAGGAATTATTACAGACATAACAGCAATAAAAATTTATATAATAAATTGAATGATGAACAAATACTATCTTAATTATTAAATGCTAATAATTTAATTATAAATTAATGTATAATAAAAATACTTACTATTTATTATTTTTCTATTTAAATAATAGTGTTCTAAATTTAATATATCAAAATATTTCAAATATCATTCATATATCAATATTAACTTTAAATAAAAATGTTATCAAATTTTTTATTTTTAATTATTCAAAAAAATATTCATAAATAATATTTTAATTTTAAAATAAAAAATTATTTTATTTAGAGTGTATATATATTGGTCTAAATTAAAAACTAATATCACTAATTTAAATACTGTCATCTATTAAATTTATATCAAATACAAATATTATTTTCTTTACAATTTATTAACACATTTTTTTTTTTTGATATTGATTATATTTAAGCTACCTTTTGAATAACATCTAAAATGAAATATATAAAATGATTAAAAATTCAGATGTTTTACAAAGTTAATAGATATTGTTTTCTGAAGTTTTAAAATGATTAGCTGAATTTAATAGAAATTATAAAAAAAGATAATATTTTTAATAAAAAAATATTGTTCATTAATGAATGTAAAGAAATTTTAATAAAATTAATTTTTATTTAAAATAATTTCAAATTAAGAAAAAATATTTTAGGAATTTAATTATTTCTTTTTATTTATTAAATTTGTTAAATATAAAAGGTAAAATAAATTTCTACTTATAATTTATAAAATAAACTAATAAATTAATGTAAAGTTTAAGTAATACTATTATACAATAACCCAATTAATATTATAAACATTTATTTTACAAATAAAAAAATATTTTTAAATTCATTCAACAAAATTAAGTAATTTACTAAAATTATTTTTTAAATATTTAGAATTTTCTTAGTTTATATATATATGCAAATAATTATTTATTTATACACTTTATTAAAGGTATGAAGGTAAAAGTAATTTCTACATAAAATTTATTGATAAATAA
The DNA here is from genome assembly GCF_000189635.1 of Tetrahymena thermophila SB210. Lineage (NCBI taxonomy): Eukaryota > Ciliophora > Oligohymenophorea > Hymenostomatida > Tetrahymenidae > Tetrahymena > Tetrahymena thermophila. The sequence goes on from NW_002476372.1 coordinate 19,308, forward strand.
ACTAGAGAAAAGCTTCAAAATAATATTATCATGCTATTATCCAATAACTTAATTAATATTATTTTTATTTAACTTTATATTTTAATAAAATTAACAACAAAAATCTAAGAAAAAAAAATCCATTATTAAAAATGGAACTTTAATCTATTAATTTGTTTTTTTTAAGTAAAATAGTATGCAAACAATTTTGTGTTATTAATATGAAACCACTTTATACCTCAAATTTTAATTGGTTAGTTCTTAATTAATCAATAATATTTTTATTTATTTAACAATATTAATTAATATCTCTCTCCTTAAGTCGTAGTAGCAGTAGTAGTAGTAGAAGTTTGTTTGAAGCTTTATAAAATATTTTGATTTAACGAAAATGATATATTCTAAGTTAGATTTTTTTTCTTCTTGCTTTTCATTCAATACAGGCAATCAATAAAAAAAAGAGGTACATTATTTGGTACAATCCTCTCGCTTTCTATCTTTGTGATAACATTATCTTACTTTATCTACATAATAAAATAGTATGTAAACAATTAAATAGAGCCTACTTTTAGGTCTTAAAGCTTCGTTAATAATGACTTGATCTCAGTTCCACTAAACAATGATTTAGTTGGATTTAGATTTGAATATGCAACCGATTAGATTAAATAAACCCCAGAAAAGATTTATTTAGTTTATTTGGCTTTCTTTTTTTATAGTTCTCCTAATGATAATCAATACCTGCCACTCAGCATAATCGATTGTACTAATACTAATCTTTAAGGATTTAAGTGCCTTGATTTTAGCAGTATATAAAATTATACATTATCTCTGGACACAAATTAGAACATTAAGTCATAAGTTTAGATCCTTACTTATGGCTGTAGAGATATCGATTCTTTTAAGACTTTTGTCCCTAATAACTGCGCTGAATAAAATGAAATTGATAGTTTGATTAATGATATCAACTCTATTTTAAGGTTAAAGCTTTATACATCTTAATATAATATTACCTCTTAAGGGATAGAGGAAAGATATAGAAATGCTTAAATTTATACTATAGCAAGTTAATCCATATTAACATAATTGAAAATATAAAATTAAAATACTTCAATAAAACAAGGTTTGATAGTTTAAACAGAGTCAAACTTTAATTCACCAATTCAATATAGTTAATAAGATTTTGGCTATGATAGATAATATGCTCTACAATAAATTGGAGGTGGTGCATATAGTGGAGTATCAATTTTTATTGATGAACTTGTTTAAGAAATATAAATTTAATATCCAACTTTGCCATAAGTGCTTGCACTCGTAAATGGTATTTTTACTCTATTAATGTTTACAGGTATTTTTGGGAGAATGGTTTCATAAAATTCGATAAATAAAGACCTTTTCTCTCTATTTTTAAAAAACATATACCAAGACAGTTATTTAAAGATAATAAATAACACTAAACATATTCAATAGTTAGAGGAAGAAATTGAATCAAGTATAGATGAACAAGGTTTGTAAGAATAAAAATAAAATGATTAAGAATCAAAAAGTGATAAAGAAAAGTAAAATGAAGAACCAATAATAATTCCGGCTTTTAAAAATAAAAAGAAAGCTTCACCAGAACAAGATTAATATAATAATAGTATTTCTAATAACGCAGATTATTTAGTAAATGTTTAAAATAATAATTAAAAAATAAATAACTAATCTAATGATTAAATTAATAATTTTATGTTTTAAGGAACCTAAAATAATTCAAACATTAAATCAAATATTATCACAGATGCAAAATCAATAATTTAGTCTGTAATTGATGTTAGACAGAAGAATTTTCAAATTGATTTTTTAACTAATAATTCGCCATAAAATGCAAGCTTGATAAAATCTGTTTTAAATAAGTAATCAAATTTTTAATAGTATTAAGTTAAGGAGAGAAATAGCATATTAGCCAAGAACTAAGTTTTGTTATAAAATTTTAATGCAATTAAAAATACTAAATGCTCATACAAAATAAAAGGTGATATCCCTTAGAAAAAGTAACATTTTTTAATTTATTTTGATAAATATTTTATTTTTAATAAAAGTTTTTAGAAATCAGGATAAAAAGAAGGTGGCATCAGTAAACTTTAATTTTAAAAAGTTGAATACTAAATCAAAAAAGATCTAAATATTTTAAACTTTATACAAGATATAATTCTATTAAAAAAAGCTGTTATGATGATATTGACAAAAGATTAGCTAGCTGCTATGCACCTAATAGGGTGCTCTTAAAGTTTTTTAGAATTAAATTTGAGCAGTGAAAATTGTAATTTAAATTAACTAGGTAAATTTATTCATCTTTATTTAACTTTTAAATATATTTTTAAATAAATAAAGAATATAGGAATAAGTTAAGCCATTATGAAATGTAATTTGCTATTTCCTAATAGAAAAAATTCTAAGAGTAATATCTATCAGAATTTTTATCAAGATGCACTAATGTTGAAAATACTAGTGAACTTGATTAAAGAATTTTGTAGGCTATTTAAAAATGTCATTTAACGAGCTGAAATAAATTAATAAACTAATAAATTTTAATATTTTTATTTTTTATTTTTATTATTAAAATGATCTAATTATCTACCATAATTATCCCTAAATTTTATGTATAAATCATTACTTGAAGTTAAATAAGAAGTTTTTTTTGAAAATTTTAAAAATGCAATTTTGGAATCAATGGTCGCCGTACTCTTTTTACTAACTAATCGAATATTAGTTTTAATAAAAATTATATGAAACAAAAATAAATATTTGTTCTTAATTAATAACTTGAGTAAATAATTTTAAAAATTTCATAAATTTTTCTTTCTCATACTTGGTTGATATTTCTTTCTAGTTACTTTCTTTTTTTGTTTACATTTTAAATTTAATAAAAGAATAATTTATTTGTTTCTTACTTTCGTTATTCAACTCAGTTTTTTATTAAAAATCCTATGGTTAAATATTATTTTAAAATTTAATTAATGGATAGATATGTACAAATTTATGGAGAAATTGAATTTGCTAAAATGCTTATTTCTTCTCATTACTTCTGTTTACAGACGAAAGAAAGTAAAAGTGAGAAAAATATTAGATACAATATTAAATACAACAACACAATAGAAAGGAAGAAAACACTTTTTTCATAATTTGATTACTTAATTAATGTTACACAAAAAATTAATAAATCTGAATTAATCAACTAATTGTGAAAATATTTGATTTATTAATAAATATTAATTAATCTTTTTCTTAAAATAGTAGAAGTTTTTACAAGATAGTAAGGACCAACTTAATAATAATTAAAACAATATCAAACATGATTTATTCTAGATTAGATTTATTTTCTTCTCATTTCTCATTTAACACGGGTAATTAGTAAAATAGAAGAGGAACTTTGTTTGGAACTATCCTTTCCTTATGTGTTTTTGTAATAACGATATCTTACTTTATATACATCATCTAACAATATACAAATAATCAAATAGAACCAACTTTTAGATCATAAAGTTTCATTAATAATGATTTAATTGAAGTTCCATTAAGCAGTGATTTAGTAGGATTTAGATTTGAAAACGGTAATGCTAGTTTGTAATAAATTTCATCTAATAAAACCTATATAGTTTACTTAGCCTTCTTTTTTTATAACTCACCAAATAATAATTAATTTATACCTCTTGAAGTGATTGATTGCACTAATCCTGATCTTTTGGGATTTAAATGCTTAGATTTCAATAAAGTATCCAATTATACGCTTTCTCTTGACACAAAAAATAATCAGAAATCATCAATTCAGATTCTTACTTATGGTTGTCTTGATATTGACTCTTTAAAAACTACAATACCTGATAATTGTGCTGAATAAACTGAAATCGATTAGATGATCAATAATATCAATTCTGTTTTAAGATACAAATTGTATACTTCTTAGTATAATACAACTTCATAAAGTGTGTAAGTTAACTATAGAAATGCTTACATCTACACAATAGCAAGTTAATCAATAATAACTTAATTAAAAACATAAAAATAAAATACTTCAATCAAATAAGGATTAATTGTTTAATCATAATCTTCTTTTTCTTCTCCAATTTAATATAGCTAATAAGATTTAGGCTATGATAAATAATATGCTCTTAATAATGTAGGAGCTGGTGCGTATAGTGTAGCCTTGTTATTAGTAGATGAAATAGTTTAATAAATATAAATTTAATATCCTACTTTACCTTAAGTTTTTGCACTAGTCAATAGCATATTTACACTGATGATGTTTTTGGGTATTTTTGGAAGAATGGTCTCATAAAACTCTATTTAAAAGGATTTTTTCTTACTCTTCTTAAAGAACATATATTAGGATAATTACTTACAAATTTTGAAGAAGATTAACATTTAATAAAAATAAAAAAAGGATATCAAATTAAACTCAAATCAAGATGATTTAGAGGAGTAAAAATAATAAAATGACCTAGATAAAAAGGATGATTAAGAAAGAGATAATGATTAAGTAATTTTTGTTCCAAATTTCAGTAATAAGCAAAAGGTGTCCATAGAGTTTGAGCAGTAAGATAACATGACTTAAAATAATTACATTGACAATTAACCAAATAATGAGAATAATTTAAAAAAAACTCAAAACTTATAAACCGATTAAGTTAATTATACTTAAACGTATGCTGATTAAAAGTTTTAAGAAAAGTAAAACTCAAGCGGAAATACGTTTTCAGAAATAGATTCTGTTGTTTAAGGAGTTTTTACTAGCAAGTAAAAGAGTTTGCAAAAAGATCTCATTTCTCCTTCTTTTTCTTATAATACTAGCTTTATAAAAACTAATTTTAATAGGCAGAGTAACCAGTCTTCGCAATATGCAAAAGAAAAAATTCAGCTTTAAACTGAGAAGAATCAGATATAATTGATAGCAGATTTGAAGGCTATTCATAATACAAGTAATTAAAAGGCTATCTATGACGAAATGTTTAATATAAAGTAATAGAAAACATATTTTTTTAATATAATTTTAAAATATATTTTAATTTTATTAAAAGTTTCTTGAAAAAAGAATAAATCAAAGATCTACAAAGCATATAATTCTAAAAAATATAATACTAAATAAAGAAGGAGCTAAATATTTTAAATTTTTTAAAAGATATAATCATGTTAAAAAAAGCTGTTATGATGCTATTAACAAAGGAGCAGCTGGCAGCTCTTTAGATTGTTGGCTGTTCTTCAAGCTTTTTGGAGCTAAACTTAAGTAGTGAAGACCTTAACATAGACGAATTAGGTAAATTTATAATAGTAAAACATCAATAAATATTTAATTTTATTAGAAAAAAGTAAACGAATTAGTCACTATGAAATTCAATATGCAATTCTTCAATCTCATAGAATTTAGTAATAGCAAATAGAAAATTTTATATAAAGAAGTAATTAAAACGAAGAAATGAGTATTGTTGATAAGAGGATTTTATCTTCTATAAAAAAATGCCATTAAATTTGATTGAAAGATAATCAAAATATAATATGAAAAAATCACTGTTGTTTTATATTAATTTTATTAATATATTGCTAATATATTTTTACTCTCTCATTTTTTCATATTTAAGCAGTCAATTTATAAATACATTTTTTATTTATTTAACACTATGTTTGTTTAATTGGGTTTTAAAATCTAAAAATTGTTAGCTTTGAAATGAATTAAAAAGAAGAATTTTTTAAATAGATTGATAATTAAATAAATAAATGTAATTTCATTTATTTTTTAATAAAATCAAAATTTATAGTAAAGAATAATAAGAAAAAATGAATAGATTAATTCAATTTTTTATTGAAAAAAATGCTTAATAAATTTACCAACCAAATGAAAGGTAAATGAATATATTAAGTGTTTAGATATATCTTATTTTTTTTAGAACTAATAATAATTTATATATTTATTTATTATTAATACATTATTATCAAATTTTACTTTTTACAAAAAGCTTCATAAAGTATACTAAACGAGAAAAAAAGAGAAAGGATACAAAAGGAAATTTATAGTATTTGGAAAATGCAATGACGTCCATATAAAAAGAAAGAGAAATTATATCAGCCTATCATAAAAATAAAAAAGACACAGTTTTAAAGAATTTTGCATTAGAATTATTTTAGCCAAATAGAAACATAATTTAAGAATAATAGGTTATGAATCAAATAGATTTAAGAATAAAATAATATTCAATTGAAGTAAGCTAAATATTGGGTGACGATCCTAAAAAGAACTAATAATCAAATGAATAAAATGCATAAATATACAATAAAATACAAAGTGAATTAGATTAATTAGCAAATCATCACTCTTATTCTCAGCCTGATAAAATAAATCATTAAAATTAAGACTTCTAAAATAGGAATTATTAAAGATACAATAGCGATCAAAATTAATAGAATAAATTGAAAAATGAATAAATACTATCTTAATTATAAAATGTTAAAGATGAAAAACAACTTCTTTATTATTGGCCACAATTGATTTAAATTTTAAGATAATAAGAGTAGAGAATTAATGAATTAGAAAATAAATCAAATATTAATAATATGAATACAATCTATAAATGAATCAATCTACAAATAGTAATTCTATCTATATAATTATTCAATAATAAACCAATGTATAATATAAATTACTTATTATTTATTATTTTTCTATTCAATTAATAGTGTTCTGAATTTAATCTTTCAAAATATTTCAAAAGCGATTCAAAAATCAATATTAATTTTAAATAAAAATATTAAAATTAATTTTATATTTAATTATTCCAAAATATTCATTTTAATAAAAGATATATTCATAAATAATATTTATAATTTTTAAAATAAAAAAATTATTTTATTAAGAGTGTACATTCGTCTAAATTAAAAACTAATATCACTAATTTAAATATTGTCGTCTATTAACATAACAAAAATCAATTATTATTTTCATTACTTTTTAATAACTTAACCTTCAGAATACTAATTAAAAGGGACACCTAATAAGTGTTCAAAAAAAAAAATTCTTTGCTAATAAAAGACTCTATATAAATAATAATAAAAATTTTTATGTATCATTTTTGTGGAATATACATATAATACAATATAAATAGGATTTTTATTCTTTCTTTTAATTTTATAATACATATACTTATATATTTATTTATTTAATTCATTAAAAGTAATATGGTAAAATTACTTTCTATGTAAAATGTATGAAATATACTAGAGAAATACTTAAGAATAATATTATAATGCAATCACCTAATTGATATTTTTGATATTTATTTTATAAAATAAAAAAGTTTTTTTAAATTTATTCAATATAATTAACATATCTCTAGTAGTAAGTAGGTAAGTTGTTAGCTAAATTTTATTTAGTTTTCTCTTAAATGAAGTAAAAATTATCAAAAATCTAAGAAAAAAAATCATTTAATAAAAATGGAACTTTAATCTAGTCACTTATCTTAAATCCAAAATTATTGAAACTATTTAGTGAAATATTTATTTGATAGATTGCTTTGTTAATACATAAGCTTAAAAGTTAGTAAATTCTTAATCGTTACAGTAAATTTAAAGTAATTTTTTACATTATAATTTGATTTGTGTGAATGTTGAGTTTTTAAAAAATAAATAGCGAAATTGTTATTATCTAAAGCAAATAATTAATAAGAAAACCACTTTATATCTGAAATTTTATTGGCTAGTTTTTAATTAATTAATAATCTTTTTATTTCTTAAATAACATTAATATATTTCTCCTTAAGTAGCTGTAGTAAAACTCTTGTTAAAAAGCTTTAAAAAAATAATTTGACTTAATAAAAATGATATATTCTAAGTTAGATTTTTTTTCTTCTCATTTTACATTCAATACAGGTAATCAATAAGCTAAGAGGGGCACATTATTTGGTACAGCGCTCTCATTTTTTATCTTTGTGATAACACTATCGTACTTAGTCTACATAATAAAATAGTATATTAACAACTAAATAGAGCCTACTTTTAGGTCTTAAAGCTTCATTAATGACGACTTGATCTCAGTTCCACTAAACAGTGACTTAGTTGGATTTAGATTTGAAAATGGAATTAGTTAGAGTATATAATCCCCAGATAAGACCTACTTAGTTTATTTGGCTTTCTTTTTTTATAGTTCTCCTAATGATAATCAATTCATACCACTCAACGTAATCGATTGTACTAACACTAATCTTATAGGATTTAAGTGCCTTGATTTTAGCAGTGTATAGAATTATACATTAGCTCTGAACACAAATTAGGACATTAAGTCATCAGTTTAGATCTTTACTTATGGTTGTAGAGATATTGATACTTTAAAGACTTTTGTTCCTAATAATTGCGCTGAATAAAATGAAATTGACAGTATGATTAATGGCATCAATTCCGTTTTAAGGTTTAAGCTTTTTACATCTTAATACAATACTACATCTTAAAGGATAGAGGAAAGATATAGAAATGCTTACATTTATACCATAGCAAGTTTATCCATAATAACATAATTTAAAACACAAAATTAAAACACTTCTATCAAACAAGGTTTAATAATTTAATCAGAATAAAACTTTGATTCACCAATCCAATATAGTTAATAAGATTTAGGCTATGATAGGTAATACGCCCTACAATAAATTGGAGGTGGCGGATATAGCGTAGCATTAATTTTTGTTGATGAACTTGTTTAACAAATATAAATTTAATATCCTACGTTACCATAAGCGTTTGCACTCGTAAATGGTATTTTTTCTGTCTTAATGTTTACAGGTATTTTTGCGAGAATGGTTTCATAAAATTCGATAAATAAAGACCTTTTCTTAATATTTTTAAAAAATATATACCAAGACAATTATTTACAAATTTTAAAAAACACCAAAAACATTCAATTGGCTGATGAAGAAGTTGTTGAGTCAAATAATGATGAATAAGATTTGTAAGAATAAAAAGAATGCGATTTAGAATCAAAAAGCGATAAAGAAAAGTTTTGTGATTAGCCAATAATAATACCAGCTTTTAAAAATAAATAGAAAACTTTATTGGAATAAGATCAATATAATAATAATATGTCTAATAACATAGAAAATATTATGATAAATGTTTAAAATGATAATTAAAAAATTGATAACTAGTTAAATGAATAAACTAATAATTTTATGTCTTAAGGAGCCTAAAATAATTTTATGTCTGAAGAAGCATAAAATAATTTTATGTCTGAAGAAGTATAAAATAATAATATATCTTAAGGTGCCTAAAATAATTTTATGTCTTAAGGTGCCTAAAATAATTTTATTTCTGAAGAAGCCTAAAATCATTTTACGTATTAAGGAGCTTAAAATAGTAGTATTTCTTAAGGAGCCTAAAATAATATAAGTGTTAAATAGAATTTTATCACAGAGACGGAATCAATAATTTAGTCAGTAATAGGTGTCGAGCAGAAGGGTTTTCAAAGAGATCTTTTAAGTAATAATAATTCGCCATAAAATGCTAGATTGATGAAATTTGTTTTAAATAAGTAATCAAATTTTTAATAGTATTAAATGAAAGAGAAAAATAGCATATTAGCAGAGAGTAGCTAAATTTTGATATAAAATTTTAATGCAATTAAAACTAATAAATGCACATACAAAAGAAAAGAAGATATTCCTTAGAAAAAGTAACATTCATTTTTTTAATTTATATTGATAAATATTTTATTTTGAATTAAAGTTTTTAGAAATCAGAATAAAAAGAAGGTGGCATCAGTAAAATTTAATTATAAAAAGTTGAATACTAAATCAAAAAAGATTTAAATATTTTGAACTTCATACAAGATATAATTCTATTGAAAAAAGCTGTCATGATGATATTGACAAAAGATTAGCTAGCAGCGATGCATTTAATAGGTTGCTCATAAAATTTTTTAGAATTAAATTTGAGCAGTAAAAATTGCAATTTAAATTAACTAGGTAAATTTATTCATAATCTAGATAATTTTTAAATGTATTTTTAAATAAATAAAGAATATAGGAATAAGTTAAGCCATTATGAAATGTAACTTGCTATTTCATAATCTAAAAAATTCTAGGAGTAATATTTATCAGAATTTTTACAAAGATGTACAAATGTTGAAAATACAAGCGAACTGGATTAAAGAATTGTGCAGACTATTTAAAAATGTCATTTAACTAACTGAAATAAACTCGTATTCTTTCTTTATTTTTTTATATTGTTATCATTTAAATGACCTAATTCTCTACCATAGTTCTCCTTAAATTTTCTGTATTATTTCGTACATGTTCATCAAAAAGCAAATTAAATATTTGATTAAACATTTTTTGGTTATTTTTTTGTTCTATTAGGTTCAAAACAAACCTGTTTCCAAACCTTTTTTTTATTTATTTTAATTTTTTAATTTTATATTAAATAATATTTATTATTCTACTAAGTCTATATTTCTAACTCAAGAAATAAATATCTGAGAATAGCTTTATGTAATATAATAATTAATATTATTGATATTTATTTTAAAAATAAAAAAACATATTTAAATTTATTAAATAAAGTTAACTAATTATTATTAAAATTATTTTAAAAATAAGAATAAATATATTTAGGATTTTTATTCTTTCTTTTAATTTATTGATATATTATTATTTATATAATTCATTAAAAGTATGAAGGTATAATTAATTTCTATGTAAAATGTATGAAATATACTAGAGAAAAACTTAAGAATAATGTTATTATTCAATCACCTAATTAATGTTTTTGGTATTTATTTTATAAAATAAATAAATATATTTCACTTTATTCCATAAAATTAACATACCCTCAATATTAAGTAAGTAGTTAAATTTTATTTAATTTACTGTTAAATGAAGTAAAAGTTCTCAAATATCTAAGAAAAAATCATTTATTAAAAATAAAAAAGAGTATAATATTATTGAAACTGTTTTGTGAACTATTTATTTGATAGATTACTTTGTAAATACATAACTTAAAAGTCAATAAATTCTTATTCGTTACAATAAATTTAATGAATTTTTTTTACTTTACATTATAATTTTATTTGCGTGAATGTTGAGCTATAAATAAATAACGGAATTTTTACTATCTAAAACAAATAATTAATAAAAAACAACTTTATATTTAAAACTGAATTGGCTAGTTCTTAATTAATCAATAATGTTTTTATTTATTAAACAATATTAATCTATTTCTCCTTAAAGTAGCTGTAGTAAAAGTCTTGTTAAAAGCTTTTTATAAAATAATTAGACTAAACAAAAATGATATATTCTAAGTTGGATTTTTTTTCTTCTCATTTTACATTCAATACAGGTAATCAATAAGCTAAGAGAGGCACATTATTTGGTACAATGCTCTCATTTTCTATCTTTGTGATAACACTATCTTACTTTGTCTACATAATAAAATAGTATATTAACAACTAAATAGAGCCTACTTTTAGGTCTTAAAGCTTCATTAATAATGACTTGATCGCAGTTCCACTAAACAGTGACTTAGTAGGATTTAGATTTGAAAGTGGAAATTAGAGTACATAATCCCAAGATAAGACATATTTAGTTTATTTGGCTTTCTTTTTTTATAGTTCTCCTAATGATAATCAATTCCTACCACTCAACGTAATCGATTGTACTAACACTAATCTTATAGGATTTAAGTGCCTTGATTTTAGCAGTGTATAAAATTATACATTAGCACTGAACACAAATTAGAACATTAAGTCATCAGTTTAGATCCTTACTTATGGCTGTAGAGATATCGATTCTTTAAAGACTTTTGTTCCTAATAATTGCGCTGAATAAAATGAAATTGACAGTATGATTAATGGCATCAACTCTGTTTTAAGGTTTAAGCTCTATACATCTTAATACAATACTACATCTTAAAGGATAGAGGAAAGATATAGAAATGCTTAGATTTTTACCATAGCAAGTTAATCCATAATAACATAATTGAAAACTCAAAATTAAAACACTTCTATAAAACAAGGTTTAATAATTTAATCAGAATAAAACTTTGATTCCCCAATTCAATATAATTAATAAGATTTAGGCTATGATAGGTAATACGCCCTACAATAAATTGGAGGTGGGGCATATAGCGTAGCATTAATTTATATTGATGAAATAGTTTAACAAATATAAATTTAATATCCTACGTTGCCATAAGCGTTTGCACTCGTAAATGGTATTTTTTCTCTCTTGATGTTTACAGGTATTTTAGGGAGAATGGTTTCATAAAATTCAATAAATAAAGACCTTTTCTTAATATTTTTAAAAAATATATACCAAGACAGTTATTTACAGATTATAAAAAACACTAAAAAATTTCAATAGCTTGATGAAGAAGTTAAATCAAATACAGAAGAATAGAATTTGTAAGAATAAAAACAATGCGATTAAGAATCCAAAAGTGATAAAGAAAATTAATGTTATTCGCCAATAATAATTCCAGCTTTTAAAAATAAATAAAAAAGTTCATTAGAATAAGGTCAATATAATAATAGCATTTCAAATAACATAGAAAACATCATTTTAAATGTTTAAAATAATAATTAATAAAATGAGTAAATTAATAATTTTATGTCTTAAGGAGCCTAAAATAATATAAACATTAAATCGAATTTTATCACAGAGACGGAATCAATAATTTAGTCAGTAGTTGGTGTTGAGCAGAAGAGTCTTCAAAGAGATTTTTTAAGTAATAATTCGCCATAAAATGCAAGCTTGATGAAATTTGTTTTAAATAAGTAATCAAATTTTTAATAGTATTAAACGAAGGAGAAAAATAGCATATTAGCGGAGAGTAGCTAAGTTTTGATATAAAATTTTAATGCAATTAAAAATACAAAATGCGCATACAAAAGGAAAGAAGATATTCCTTAGAAAAAGTAACATTCATTTTTTTAATTTATTTTGATAAATATTTTATTTTGAATTAAAGTTTTTAGAAATCAGAATAAAAAGAAGGTGGCATCAGTAAACTTTAATTATAAAAAGTTGAATACTAAATTAAGAAAGATTTAAATATTTTAAACTTCATACAAGATATAATTCTATTGAAAAAAGCTGTCATGATGATATTGACAAAAGATTAGTTAGCAGCGATGCATTTAATAGGCTGTTCTTAAAGTTTTCTAGAATTAAATTTGAGCAGTTAAAATTGCAATTTAAATTAACTAGGTAAATTTATTCATAATTTAGATTATTTTTAAGTCGATTTTTAAATAAATAAAGAATACAGTAATAAGTTAAGCCATTATGAAATGTAACTTGCTATTTCATAATCTAAAAAATTCTAGGAGTAATATTTATCAGAATTTTTACAAAGATGTACAAATGTTGAAAATACAAGCGAACTTGATTAAAGAATTGCGCAGACTATTTAAAAATGTCATTTAAGTAGCTGAAATAAACTCATATTCTTTCTTAGTTATCATTTAAGTGATCTAATTCAATTCTATTGTTCTCCTTAAATTTATGTTTTATTTTGTACATTAAAATTAGATAAGGAATTTTATATAAATAAATAAATAATATTTATAATATATTTTAATATATATGTAGCTACTCTTGAGTAATTATTTCTCAGTAGGAATTAACCCTTTCTGATGGGGGGGGGGGGGGGGGGGTCGAGACTATAGGCAACTATAGCGATTTATTGATTTTGGATATTATATTTTAAAAATTCATATACATTTTCACTTATAGATGTATAGACACAGACTAAGTAAAGACGACTGTACCTGATAATTGCGCTAGCGAAACAGATATCAATAATATGATTAATAATATTAACTCAGGTATAGAATTTAAACTATTTACTTCTTAATACAACACAACTTCTCAACAGATTCAAGTTAACTATAGAAATGCCTTTATAAACCCGCTTTCAAGTCAGTAAGTATTAACCTACTTAAAGTCACAGAAACAAATTACTTCTATTCAGCAAGGAGCTTTTATTTAGTAATCTACTTCGTTTTCATCTCAGATATCTCATAGTTAATAATTTTAAACTTTTAATTCGCTTACAAGCTTAACAACTAGTAGGAATAGGGGCTTTTAGTTGTGCTTTTATTTTCCCAGATGAAATTGTTCAATACATAAAAATTTAATACCTCTGTTCCTTAAGTTTTAGCACAAATTTATACTGTTTTTACTCTTCTAATGTTTTTAGGAGTTTTTGGCAGATAAATCTCAAAATAATTTATGAATAGCGAGTTGTTAATGGTTTTTTTTAAGAACTTATATCTTGATAATTACTTATAGATATTAAAATCTAATAATATAAGTAATGATGAACCTTTGCAATAACAACCAGCCTAACAATTACAGTAAGAACAATCAAATAATTTAAAAAAAGATCACTATAAAATAGAGAAACATAAAGGAAGATAGTAAGAAATTCAGAATTTGATATTTATTCACAAGTAGTTGTCCCAACTTTTAGATGTAAGTAGAAGTTTTAGTTGGATTAAGATTAATCATGTAATTTACAAAACTAGTCTAATAATAACAATAATAATAATAACACATTAGAACCACTTAAGGATAATGACAGTATGACCTCTAGCCAAGTGAGATAAATTTAATACAAGTTTAATACAGAGTAGTAAAATCCTAATATATATTTTAATAATTAAGAATAAGACTTAGAAAACATTTTTTATTCAATTGTAAAGCCTGAATCTTATAATTCCTAACCTAGTTAACAAACTGAGATTATTCAAAATGAGTCTTAAAAGCTATCCTTAAGTCCTTTAAAAAAAGGCAAAGTACTTTTACAAAAAAGTTGAGCTTTAACGAAAAGATTAAAGTGAAAACAAGAAAGAAGAAAGTAATTAAAAAAAACAGAAAAACTAAATATTAACCATTCATAATAATTAATTTAGCAATTAAGTCAACCTTTGACATTTAATTTGAAGTAAGAAATTAATTTTTTAGCTCTATTGAAAATTAATGAAACTTCGTTTGTTTATTTATTTATTTCTTAATTTATTTATTTATAGTTTGCCTTGCCGAAATAGACTTCAAAAAAAGATTAATGGATTGGACCCTAAAGAACAAAACCAAATTGAAGAATAAATTGAAAATGATATGGATATATTGAATTTTTTTAAGGATATGCTGGTTTTAAAGAAAGCTATTATGCTGATACTGACTAAAGAATAACTAGCTTCGCTCTAGTTGGTTGGATGCTCATAACAATTTTTAAAATTGTATTTAAAAAATATGGAAGTTGGCTAGAATTATTAAGGTAAATTTAATTAGCTATTCTTATTCATAAAGTTATAAAATACTTTTCAGAAAAATTAAATAGCTTGACTCCATTTGAGGTGTAATTTGCAATATACAGATGTTTCAAATAAAGTAACCCTTGTATTTTTTTTTCATGTATTTTTATATATCATATTTTTCTGAGAATAGCTATAAAATAATTAATATTATTGATGTTTATTTTACAAATAAAAAAACATATTTAAATTTATTCAACAAATTTAACTAATTTTTATTAAAATTATTTTTTAAAAAAGAATAAATATATTTAGAATTTTTATTCTTTCTTTTAATTTATTAATGTATTATTATTTATAAAATTGATTAAAATTATGAATGTAAAATTAATTTCTATGTAAAATTTATTAAATATACTAGAGAAAAACTTAAGAATAATATTATTATTCAATCACATAATTAATATTATTAATATTTTTTTTATAAAGTAAACAAATATTTATCTTTATTCAATGAAATTAATATACCCTCAATAGTAAGTAAGTTATTATAATTTATTTAATTTACTCTTAAATGAAGTAAAAATTGTCAAATATCTAAGAAAAAATAATTTATTATAAATGGGGAGCTGAGTAAAATACTATTAAAACTATTTTGTGAACTATTTATTTGGTAGATTACTTTGTAAATACATAAGCTTAAAAGTTAATAAATTGTTATTCGTTACAGTGAATTTAATAAATTTTTTATTTTACATTATAATTTGATTTGTGTGAATGTTGAGCTATAAATAAATAAATAGCGAAATTGTTATTATCTGAAACAAATAATTAATAAGAAAAACCAATTTATATCTAAAATTGTATTGGCTAGTTCTTAATTAATCAATAATCTTTTTTATTTATTAAATAATATTAATCTATTTCTCCTTAAAGTAGGAGTAGTAAAAGTCTTGTCAAAAGCTTTAAAAAAATAATTAGACTTAAAAAAATGATATATTCGAAGTTAGATTTTTTTTCTTCTCCTTTTTCATTCAATACAGGTAATCAATAAACTAAGAGAGGTACATTATTTGGTACAGCGCTCTCATTTTTTATCTTTGTGATAACATTATCCTACTTTGTCTACATAATAAAATAGTATGTTAACAACTAAATAGAGCCTACATTTAGGTCTTAAAGCTTCATTAATAACGACTTGATCTCAGTTCCACTTAGCAGTGACTTTGTTGGATTTAGATTTGAAAATGGAAATAATTAGAGCACATAATCCCCAGATAAGATCTACTTAGTTTATTTGGCTTTCTTTTTTTATAGTTCTCCTAATGATAATCAATACATACCACTAAAAGTAATCGATTGTACTAATTCTAATCTTAAAGGATTTAAGTGCCTTGATTTTACCAATGTATATAATTATACATTTTCTCTTAACACTAATTAGAACATTAAGTCATCAGTTTAGATCCTTACTTATGGTTGTAGAGATATTGATACTTTAAAGACTTTTGTTCCTAATAATTGCGCTGAATAAGATGAAATTGACAGTATGATTAATGGCATAAACTCTGTTTTAAGGTTTAAGCTTTATACATCTTAATACAATACTACCTCTTAAAGGATAGAGGAAAGATATAGAAATGCTTAGATTTTTACCATAGCGAGTTAATCCATAGTAACATAATTGAAAACTCAAAATTAAAACACTTCTATAAAATAAGGTTTAATAGTTTAAACAGAATCAAACTTTAATTCACCAATTCAATATAGTTAATAAGATTTAGGCTATGATAGGTAATACGCCCTAATATAGGTTGGAGGTGGCGCGTATAGCGTGGCATTAATTTATATTGATGAAATAGTTTAACAAATATAAATTTAATATCCTACATTGCCATAAGTGTTTGCACTCGTAAATGGTATTTTTTCTCTCTTGATGTTTACAGGTATTTTTGCTAGAATGGTTTCATAAAATTCGATAAGAAAAGACCTTTTCTTATTATTTTTAAAAAATATATACCAAGACAGTTATTTACAGATTATAAAAAACACCAAAAACTTTCAATAGGCAGATGAAGAAGTTGTTGAATCAAAAATAGATGAATAAGATGTGTAAGAATAAAAAGAATGCGATTTAGAATCAAAAAGCGATAAAGAAAAGTTTTGTGATTAGCCAATAATAATACCAACTTTTAAAAATAAATAGAAAACATTATTAGAATAAGATCAATATAATAATAGTATTTCTAATAACATAGAAAATATCATTTTAAATGCTTAAAATAATAATTAAAAAATTAATAACTAATCAAATGAATAAATTAATAATTTTATGTCTTAAGGAGCCTAAAATAATTTAAATATTAAATAGAATTTTATCACAGAGACGGAATCAATAATTTAGTCAGTAATAGGTGTCGAGTAGAAGAGTTTTCAAAGAGATTTTTTAAGTAATAATTCGCCATAAAATACTAGCTTGATGAAATTTGTTTTAAATAAGTAATCAAATTTTTAATAGTATTAAATGAAGGAGAAAAATAGCACATTATCCTAAAGTAGCTAAGTTTTGATATAAAATTTTAATGCAATTAAAACTACTAAATGCACATACAAAATAAAAGAAGATATTCCTTAGAAAAAGTAATATTCATTTTTTAAATTTATTTTGATTAAATATTTTATTTTGAATTAAAGTTTTTAGAAATCAGGATAAAAAGAAGGTGGCATCAGTAAACTTTAATTATAAAAAGTTGAATACTAAATTAAGAAAGATTTAAATATTTTAAACTTCATACAAGATATAATTCTATTGAAAAAAGCTGTCATGATGTTATTGACAAAAGATTAGCTAGCAGCGATGCACTTAATAGGTTGTTCTTAAAGTTTTTTAGAATTAAATTTAAGCAGTAAAAATTGCAATTTAAATTAACTAGGTTAATTTATTCATAATTTAGATAATTTTTAAATGTATTTTTAAATAAATAAAGAATACAGGAATAAGTTAAGCCATTATGAAATGTAATTTGCTATTTCATAATCGAAATAATTCTAAGAGTAATATTTATCAGAATTTTTGCAAAGATGTACTAATGTTGAAAATACAAGCGAACTTGATTAAAGAATTGTGCAGACTATTTAAAAATGTCATTTAACTGGCTGAAATAAACTCATATTCTTTCTTAGTTATCATTTAAATAATCTAATTCACTTCCATAGTTCTCCTTAAATTTTATGTATTATTTCCTACATTGAAATTAGATAAGGAGTTTTATATAAAATAAATAAATAAATAAAATTTATAATTTTAATATAAATTTTAATATATATGTAGCTAGATACTCTTGAGTAATTATTTCTCGAGTAGGAAATATATATTTAGTATAAAGTTGAATATTTTTTTATTAATTTAAAGATAATTTAAATGTAATAAAAAACAGTTCTGAAACAGGTTTCGAACCTGAAAAAACAAAAAAATAAGAAAAAAGTGTTTACTCAAAAATTTAAGTAAGTTTTATTTACTATTTTTACATGGCTTCAACTTAAATAAAAATAAATTAAAAATATAATAAATATTATAATTAATAAAACTATTATAAAAAAAAAACGATGTCATTTAAAATTATAAATTTTATTTTCAAAATAATTAAAATGGAAGATCAATTTAATAATTTTTATTTATTATATTAATTTAATTTAATTAATAGCCTGCTTATTTATAGAAAGAAGTGCTATATTAAAATTTGTGTTTGCTAAATAAAATTAACATTTATTTTTTTGCCACAAAAAACTAATTAAGTGTCACTTGATATTAAAATATATATAATAAATTGCATAAAAGAAAGAATTAAAATTAATAATTAATTAATTAAACATTATTTATTCTAAGTTAGACTTATTTTCATCTCAATTCTAGTTTGGCATTGGCAGCAAATAAAAAAAGAAAGGTACTCTCTTTGGGACCATTTTATCTTTGGTAGTTGTGATCACTACATTCTCTTACTTCGTTTACATTTTAAAACTATACGTCAATAATGAAATAGACCCAAATTTCAAGACTTAAAGCTTCATTACTGAAGGATAAATAGATATTGGTATGGATAATAACTATGTCGGTTTCTAATTTAAATATGGCATTTAACCAAACTAGAATTAGACATACTTTTAGTACTATGCCTTCTATTATTTGTAAGACCATGATAATTATACTATGATACCTTTAAATATAATAGACTGCGCAAGCCCAAGTCTTACAGGCTTTCTCTGCTTGGATTTCTCTAATATAACAAATCATTTGTTGAGCCTCAATACTAAAGGAAACTCAGGGTCATAACTATACATTTTCACTTATAGATGCATAGACACAGACTAAGTAAAGACGACTGTACCTGATAATTGCGCTAGCGAAGCAGATATCAATAATATGATTGATAATATTAACTCAGGTATAGAATTTAAACTATTTACTTCTTAATACAACACAACTTCTCAACAGATTCAAGTTAACTATAGAAATGCCTTTATAAACCCGCTTTCAAGTCAGTAAGTATTAACCTACTTAAAGTCACAGAAACAAATTACTTCTATTCAGTAAGGAGCTTTTATTTAGTAATCTACTTCGTTTTCATCTAATGGTATTTTTTCTCTTTTGATGCTTACAGGCATTTTTGGGAGAATGGCTTCATAAAATTCGATAAGAAAAGACCTTTTCTTACTATCTTTAAAAAATATATACCAAGACAGTTATCTACAGATTATAAAAAATACTAAAAATTTTCAATAGATAGAGGAAAAAGTTGAGTTAGATATAGATGAATAAGATTTGTAAGAATAAAAATAATGCTATTAAGATTCAAAAAGTGATAAAGAAAAGTAAAAATATTAACCAATAATATTTCCAGCTTTTAAAAATAAATAGAAAAGTTCATTAGAATAAGATCAATACAGTAATAGTACTTCTAATAACACAGATTATATAATAAATTCTTAAAATAATAATTAAAAAATAGAAAATTAATTGGTGTCTGTCTTGTCTAGCAGAAGAATTTTCAAAGAGATTTCTTAAGTAATAGTTTGTCATAAAATGCTAGCTTGATGAATTTTTTTTAAATAAGTAAAAAAATTTTTTATAGCATTAAGTGAAGCAGAGAAATAGCACAATAGCAGAGTAGCTAAATTTTGATATAAAATTTTAATGCAATTAAAAATACTAAATGCTCATACAAAATAAAAGATGATATTCCTTATAAAAAGTAACATTCATTTTTTTAATTTATTTTGATAAATATTATTTTGAATTAAAGTTTTTAGAAATCAGGATAAAAGGAATGTGGTATCAGTAAATTTTAATATAAAAAAGTTGAATACTAAATCAAAAAAGATCTAAATGTTTTAAACTTCATACAAGATATAATTCTATTGAAAAAAGCTGTCATGATGATATTGACAAAAGATTAATTAGCAGCTATGCACTTAATAGGTTGCTCTTAAAGTTTTTTAGAATTAAATTTGAGCAGTAAAAATTGTAACTTAAGTTAACAAGGTAAATTATTTATCATTTATATAATTTATTTTTAAATACATTTTTATATAAATAAATAAAGAATATAGGAGTAAGTTAAGTCATTATGAAATGTAATTTGCTATTTTATAATAGAAAAAATTCTAAGAGTAATATTTATCAGAATTTTTATAAAGATGCACTAATGTTGAAAATACAAACGAGCTTGATTAAAGAATTTTGTAGACTATTTAAAAATGTCATTTAACGAACTGAAATAAACTCATTTTTTTCTTTATTTTTTTATGTTTTTGTCATTTAAATGATCTAATTCTCTACCATAGTTCGCCCTACGTTCTCTGTCTGTATGATTTTGTAAATGAAATTAGATAAGAAATTTTATATATATATAAATAAAAATACATAATATTTTGAATGATATTTTTAGCTATCCTAATAATGATTTCAAGAATAGGAAATACATATTTAGTAGAATAAGGAATATTTTTTATAAATTAAAAAAAATTAAAATGTAATAAAAAGCTTTGTTTGAAACAGGTTTCGAATCTTAAAAAACAATAAAAATAAGTAAAAAATGTTTAATCAAATATTTAATTTTTAGATCAAAATTCTAAATTTATATATCAATCAATAATTTATCTATCTTATTTAATTTTAAATAAATTTACAAAATATTAAAATTATAAAATAGTAGAGTAAAATAAATCTTTAATTTTAATAGGCGATGATAATTAATATTAATAAATTAATAATGAATTTTTGTAATTTTGAATTTAATAAAAATAAAAATCTCCCTATTTATTTATTATAAAATATATTTATTTTTTAGAAAATAAATTAATTAATTAAATTTAATTGATATTATTAAAAAGAATAAATAAATACATTTTTATATTTTGCTGAAAGCTTATTTTAATTATTTATTTTAAAATTAGCTATGAAAAATAATTTTAATAAATTTGGCTCTGCATATAAAATTCCTCATATCCAAGTTAACTTAGCAAGTATAAATTTAATTTCCATATTTACCCTTAGGTTTTTTTCTGGTAAATTTTATATTAACTTTCTTAATTTTTTAAGAAATTTTAAGAAATTAGCTTCCTAATACTCTATTAATAAAGCACTTCATGCTGCTTTTAAAAAAATAGATTGATTCCAAAAATAATAATTGTCTTTTAATAAACAAAATTTATACTGAATGTGATTTTTTTAATTGTGATTTAGAATAGTAGAAGTAAGTATTACTTAGATTATTAAATCAACCATAAATTATAAGAAAATTATAATTAATTATTCACCACATACTATAAATTAGTAGCAATAAACATAATAGAAGCAATTTAATAACTTCAATTACTAATTACAATTAAAAGAAATATGGTAAAAAGACAAATTTCTAATAAAAAATAATTTTAAAAACACAATAAATAAATAAAAAAAAGGAAGGAAAATCTGATTATTTATGGATTCTCTAAAAATTTAAAAAAGGAGAAAAAATATTTAGATTAAAATCAGACATATTTAGTATTGATAAAAAATAATATACTAGTTCAAGCTTTTAAATAAAATTTAAAGCTTATGGGTTTATTTTCTAATTCAAAAGGTAAGTAAATCAATGAATTTTAAGGCAATTAGAGTCAAATAAAAGTAAATTAATTTATTATGATATTTGTATTATAGAAGAATCAAGAAAAAAAACAAGAAAATACATAACAAATAATCTAACACAAATTAAATAAATAAATATAGCAGTTATTTAATCTAACAAATTGAGAAAAAGCTTTTTAGAAAGTGATTTGTTTTTAAAAAAAAATTAAGAAAGTAAAATGCTTTAAATAATTTAATAAAAAAATACCATTTAGAAAAAACGAAAATAAAATTTGATTTAAAATATTTACATAATTAATTAAAATAATTGAATAATATGAAAAATATTATTTAAAAACATTAAACTTCAATAAAAAACATATTATAAAATAATGTATATATTTTGATGTTACTTATAAAAAATCAATAATAATTCTGTTTTGTTATAATTGCCTTTTTTTTTGGTTATGTAAAAGCTATTTTTATTAAAACCGGGGTCTTTTCAAATAAAAATTATGCTTATTTAGCATATAAAATCAAGTAAGTGTCTTTATTTTACACTGATAAATAGTTAGTGATTAGATTATAAATTTAATGTTGACATTAAAAAAATATATATAATAAATTATAAAAAAGAAAGAAATAAATAAATAGGAAGAATTAAAAAATAATTAAAAAAATAAATATACATGATTTATTCAAAATTAGACTTATTTTCATCTCAATTCTAGTTTGGGATTGGGAGCAAATAAAAAAAGAAAGGTACTCTCTTTGGGACTATTTTATCTTCGGTAGTCGTGATCACTACTTTCTCATACTTCATTTACATTTTAAAACTATACATCAGTAATGAAATCGACCCAAATTTTAAGACTTAAAGCTTCATTACTGAAGGACAAATAGATATGGATATGGATAATAACTACGTCGGTTTCTAATTTAAGTATGGCATTCAACCGAACTAAAATTAGACATACTTTTAGTACTACGCCTTCTACTATTTGCAAGATCAGAGTAACTATACTATGATACCTTTAAATATAATAGACTGCACAAGCCCAAGTCTTGCAGGCTTTCTCTGCTTGGATTTCTCTAATATAACAGATCATAAGTTGAGCCTCAATACTAAAGGAAACTCTGGGTCATAACTATACATTTTCACTTATAGATGTATAGATACAGACTAAGTAAAGACAACTGTACCTGACAATTGTGCTAGCGAAACAGACATCAATAACATGATTAATAATATTAACTCAGGTATAGAATTTAAACTTTTTACTTCTTAATACAACACAACTTCTCAACAGATTCAAGTTAACTATAGAAATGCCTTTATAAACCCACTTTCAAGTCAACAAGTATTAACCTACTTAAAGTCACAGAAACAAATTACTTCTATTCAGTAAGGAGCATTTATTCAATCATCTACTTCGTTTTCATCTCCGATATCTCATAGTTAATAATTTTAAACTTTAGATCGCTTACAAGCTTAACAAGAAGTAGGAATAGGGGCTTTTAGTTGTGCTTTTATTTTCCCAGATGAAATTGTTCAATACATAAAGATTTAATACCTCTCTCTTCCTCAAGTGTTAGCGCAAATTTATACTATTTTTACTCTTCTAATGTTTTTAGGAGTTTTTGGTAGATCAATCTCAAAACAGGTTATGAATAGCGAATTGCTAATGGTCTTTTTTAAGAACTTGTATCTTGAAAATTATTTACAGATATTAAAATCTAACAATATAAGTAATGAGGAGCCTTTGCAATAATAACCAACCTAATAATTACAGTAAGAATAATAAACCAATTTAAAAAATGATGAGTATAAAATCGAAGAAAAAAAAGGAGGAGAGAAAGTATATGATGAAAATTAAGAGTTTGATGCTAATTCGCAAGTAATTGTCCCATCTTTTAGAAGTAAGTAGAAGTCTTAATTGGATTACGATTTTTCATATAATTTACAAAGCAGCCAATCAAATAGCAATAATCCATAAGAACTAGTTAAGATTTAAGACAGTTTGACCTCGAGCTAAAGCTAAATAAGATCAGTTTAATGCAAGTTTAATTCAGGCTAACAAAATCCTAATATATATATTAATAATCAAGAGTAAAACTTAAATATCATTTTTGATTCAATTGTAGAGCCAGAATCTTGTAAATCCTAAGTTAGTTAACAAAATGAGCCTATTCAAACTGAGAGTTAAAAGTTATTCTTAAGTCCTTTAAACAAAAAAGCAAAATGCTATTTCAAAAAAGTTGATCTTTAACATAAAGACTAAAGTGAAAACAAAAAAGAAGAAGAAAATAATTAAAAAAACTACAAAAACTAAATATTGACCATTCATAGCACTTAATTTAGTAATAAAGTCAAACCTTTAATTTCTAATTTGAAGTAAGAAATTAATTAATTTTTTCAAGTTTTTCAAAAGTTATTAAAATTTGCTTTATTTTTTATAGTCTACCTTGTAGAAAAAAGCTTCAAAAAACGATTAATGGATTGAAACCAGAAGAACGAAACCAAATTGAAGAGTAAATTGAAAATGATATGGATATTTTGAATTTTTATTAAGATTTGCTCTTTTTGAAGAAAGCAATTATGCTGCTGCTAACAGAAGATTAGCTAGCGTCATTACAGTTGGTTGGATGCTCAAAATAATTCTTACAATTTGATTTTAAAAATCAAGATGTTGGCTGGAATAATTCTGGTAAATAAAAAATAAATTGATCTTATTCATTTATTTATATTTTTTTTTTCAGAAAAATTAAAAAGCTTGACTCCATTTGAAGTATAGTTTGCGATATATTAGTCTAAAATTCTGCAATAGAATTACTGTAATAAGTTCATTTAAAGATGCGCTAACAACAAACAATTAGGTGTATTAGACAAAAAAATATTACTATCTATATAAAAAACTATGAATTGTTGAGTTTTTTTTGTTATTTAATTGGTGTTTTAAAGCTTTATTTTTTTAAATAATTTACTTATAATTATTAATTATTTTCAGTCAGTAGCTGTTCTAGTTTATTAATAACTAAAAAAACTTTTTGTAATTCATAAAATTTATTTTTTTAAAATTCAAGCAATTCTAATTAATAGAAATGTAAGTAGCACCTTATTAATTAGAATTAAAAAGTTTCTAAAGCAATCGAAAAAGCAGAAAGAAAAAGTATATATTAATTTTGCTAAAAAAAGAAGATATATGCTAACTCTATTAATAAATAGTCAATTTATATATTTAAAATGTGTAGTTAGCAAGTATATAAATGCGTTAATTTATCATTGCTGTTTTTATTTGAAATAAAAAAAATGTTCCAGAAAAATTTTTCTTTTTTGTTATTCAATTATCAACTCAAAACTGGTAAAATTTTAAGACTATTATTGAATGATAAATTATAATTTATTGAAATAGAGACAATCAGTTTGTTTTTAAACCTGTTATAAGAACGAAAAATTTATTCTTTTATAAAAGTAAATTAATGTGATAATCTATCAAGTTTTTAATATTCAATAAAATATTTTATAATAAACACAATAATTTAATTTAAAGTATATATTTATGTATATATTTTGATAATTATTTTTTATGTTATTAAATTATACCCTCAAAAATGATAAAATTTTAAGACTATTTATTATAGGATGATAAATTAAAATTTATTGAAAAAGAAACAATGAATTTGTAATCCTGTTGTGAAAACAAAAATAATATAAAAACTATTAGTTAAAATCAACTTTTTTGGTTATCTATCAAGTTTTTAATATTGGATAAAATATTTTATAATTATTTCAATAATTTGCTTTTAGATTATTACACAATTTAAATATGTTCATAGTTACTACTGAGCTACTCACTCACTTGCTTCAAAATTAATTTATGGTTATTTTTGATAGTACACTATTTTAAATAATTAATCTAAATTTTATTAAACTAGACATAGATTATATGGAATCAAATTATGAATAAAACATTCAATCTGAATAACTCATTTTTTTAGTTGTCAATTGAGAATTCCAACCTATTAGTTAGTTTGAATATTATTATTGTAATTTTAATTTTAAAATTATGAAGTTAAAATAATGCTGATCAATTGAAAAAATAAAATAAAATTAATTTTTTTTATTTGTAAGTGAATATAGGATTACTTTTTTAAAATAAAATCAGAATACTTAAATTTATTATAAAACAATAATTTAAAAAACAACCAGTTTACATTATTAATAAAAACTAAACTGAATTAGCAATTAGTTATGTACGAAATTTTTTAAAGTTGTAGAGAATAAAATAGTAAAATAAAATAGATATGCTTTTAATAACGTGAAACTGTTTTAATATTTAAGCAGTTTACTTTTTTAATATAATAAAAAAATCTTTGTAGATGAATAAGTTAGTTTTATATATTCACAATCGCTTATACAGAACAGGCTAATTTAACATAATTAAAAACCTAAAAATAGGTTACTTAAATTAATTGAAACTAGTTCTATATTTTCTTATCTTACACAATATATTTAGTAAAACTAAAGATAAACTATGTAATATATACTCTATAGCATATAAAAGCTTGAGCTTACTTAGCTGCAGCTATATATCTTGATGATATTGCATTGTTTTACATAGAGTACATTGAATTACAAAGGCTTTTGAGCTAATTAATAGTAATATTAATACAATAATGATCATTGTTTGCTAAAAAGAATTGAAATTAATTGCTTTTCTAAATAAAAGCAAGATGTTGAATGCCTAGTTTTTTTGCTTGTTTGCTTATTGATATGATTTCTTCACAATTGTTCCTATATCAAGTGTTTTTTATATTTTAAGGCATATATTTTTTATTTTAATACACAGAAATGGAAGTAGAAGAAGGAAGGATGACAATATTAATAATAAAAATAAGTGAATATAAATTAATATAATAGTAATATTTGTTGTTCAATTTACCTATTATATATTTTTGTATGTAGTAAGCAGTAAATCTATATAGAATATTATTTTTAAACAATAAAAAAAGTAAGATTGTAACTTTTAATAATTTCTTTGAAACTAAAGATTATAAGAACTAACAGATAGGAAAATAAATAAGTAATCGACAACCTATGAAGAATTAAATAAAAAATGCTGACCTTTTTCTACTTTAAATTCTAATAGCAATTGAATATATTGTTGATCTTAAGCCAATTTTAAGAGGATTTATAAGTAAAAAAATCAAAGTAAGTTGAATTTATTGAATGAATATCAATCGATGTAAGGATAAAAATAGTAATAAACAATTAAGAAATAAAGGAAAATAAAGAAAAATGCTTTAATCAAAATTAACTTTGCAATTTATATTTTATTTAGACAAGCAATTAATAAATAAATAAATAAAAACTCTATATTTGGAATATAGCTTTCTTTATCAATCGTCATCTTAGCGTGTGCATATTTAATATCATGAAATGGTTATTTTTCATTAATTAAATAAATAGAATCAACTTTAAGATATTAAAAAACTTCATCCCAGAAGATCAATTTGATATTTCATTGAGCATTAATTTTTCTACTAATTTTAATAGAAATTGTATAATGTTGAGCTTTTTTCAAGCTTTTATAAAAGCTTAGTAGGATTTATAAGCAAAAAAAATCAAATTAAGTAGAATTTATTGAAAGATAATTAATATAAATAGAAATTAACAATTAATAAATAAACGAAATTAAAGAAAAATGCTTTATTCAAAATTAGATTTATTTTCTTCACAATTCACATTTTACATAGGCAACAAGCACACAAAAAGGGGCACTTTATTTGGAATATTACTTTCTTTATCAATAATAGTCTTAGCATGTGCATATTTGATATACATGATATGGTAATTCTTCACTAACTAAATAGAACCAACTTTTAGATCATAAAGCTTCATTACAGAAGACAAAATTGATATTCCGTTGAGCAACAGTATGGTAGGGTTCAGATTTGAGTAAGGCTAAGATTCAGGAAACCAAGAAATTTAACAAAACAAAACTTATTTAGTATACATAGCATATTTGTATTATAATAGTCCAAACTTTTCTTCATTTATTCCTCTAAATGTCACTGAATGCACTGATCCTAACCTTTAAGGGTTCAATTGTCTAGATTTTTCAAATGTTTCTAATTATACGCTATCTCTAAGCACAAAAAGTAATCTTAAATCTACAATTGAAATATTCATGTATGGCTGCTTAGATCTTGATAGTTTAAAAACTACTATTCCTGATAACTGCGCCACTTAAAATGAAATAGATAGTGTTATAAATGGTGTTAATGCTGTTTTAAAATTTAAACTATTCACTTCTTAATACAATACCACGTCTTAAGAAATATAAGTTAACTATAGAAATGCTATCGTTTACACAGTAGCCAATTAGGCTATACTTACTTAATTAAAAACTTAAAAATAGGTTACCTAAATTAAGTAGGGATTAATAGTTTAATCGAACTCTGTGTTTTCTTCTCCAATACAATATGTTTAGCAAGATTAAGGATATGATAGGCAATATGCTCTTTAGTAAATAAAAGCTGGTGCTTATAGCACTGCAGTTATATATTTAGACGAGATTGTCTAGTAGATTTAAATATAATATCCTACATTACCTTAGGTTTTTGCTCTAGTAAATAGTACTATTACACTTTTAATGCTTTTAGGTATTTTTGGTAGGTTTGCATCTTAAAAGTCTATTAACAAAGATTTCTGTATGCTTTTTTTAAAGAATCTCTACTAAAATGATTATTTAGAAATCATAAAATAAGAAAATTGTGAATAATAATTTTAATAAGATAAAATATAATCGGATGTTAAAAATCAGGAGGAATATGATGGTTAAAAAAATAGAGTAAATGAAGATCTACAGGAAAATTATAGTTAGCCTATTTTTATTCCTGCTTTTGCTAATAAGTAAAAGGCACTTTTAGATTTAGAATAAACATTTAATACTAATTAAATTAATCTTGAAACTTAAAATAACAAAATGACTGATCAGCATTAAAAATGTGATGATGGATATAAGTTTAAGCAAGAAATAGAATAATAGTAAGAATTTGAAAAATTTAATGCTGAATAACTTATCACTTCGTAGAAAGCAGAAAAGAACAATAAGTAAAGTTAATTCTTAAACAATTATAATTTATAAGAATCAATATCATATGGATCTCCGACAAACTAATTAAGTAATAACTAAAAAGATTAAAGCTTGATTAACTCAAATAATTTCATTTTATCAAGCAAATAAACGTTTGTGAAGAAAAAATTCTTTTTCAAACAATTTTCAAAAACTGAAAATCATTAAAAGAGCTAAAAAACTGATTTGAAGAGTAACAAATATATTTAAATTCTAGAAAAAATAAATGATAGAACTACTTCTGATAAATTTTAGAAAATCTTATTTAAAATGAAGTAATTAATTAATTAATTAATTAATTAATTTTAGTTTGTTATTTTTCAAAATAATATTAAAAAACTAGTGGTTTGTTTAGAAAATGTGATCATCCAATTAAGTAACAAAATGAATTGACACTAAGTATTATTGAAGAATAAATTAAAAAGGACTTAAATATTTTAAATTTTGTGAAGGATATAATATTTCTTAAGAAAGCCATCATGATGCTCTTAACAAAAGACCAACTTGCAGCACTACATTTATTAGGTTTTTCTTCAAATTTTTTACATACTGAGCCTTATAAATCAGATTGCAGCTTAGCACAATTAGGTATTTTTAGCAATCAAAATTAATAATAATTTTAACAATTTTTTCTTAATTAAGAAAAGGATAAAAAATTAAGCCACTATGAAATGCAATATTCTATTTTAAAGTAACCAAAATTTTAAATAGAATATTTTGAGCAATTCCTATAAAGATGTTCAGAACATGAAGAAAACACCTCTAATTTAGATTAAAGAATATTAACATCTATTATTAACAGTTATCAAATTTGAAATTTTATTTTTAAGTTCTATGCAGAATTAAGTTAACTTTATTAAATTAAATTCAAAAATAAAAATATTTTATCATTTCATAGTTAATTAAATAAACTTTTTTTTTATATTTTATGAATAAAAATTAGATTTATCATAAAAATATAATAATAAAAAAAATATAAATAATTTTAGAAGTTAATTCTAACTTTCAAAGTTAAAAAACTTTAGAAGTAAATTCTAATTTTCAAAATTTAAAAATTTTTATAGTAGAGTTATTTTTTAATAATTTTGGCTTTTAATTCTAATATGATTAAAATTACTATTAAAGCATCAAACAAAAACAAGTCTTTTTGCAAAGAAATATTTGTAAGAAAAGTTCTAATATATATATATATATATATACTCTTTTACAATAAATAATTTACATAACAAATATAAATCATCACTTATTGGTAAGTTCTTTATAATACTTAAACGATTCAAAGCAATTAAAATTTCTGTTTTGTCCTATTAGTTAATAAAAAATAAGACAAGTAAAGTAGAATCATAAATAATAGCAAAGCAAAGTAGAATCATAAATAAATAAATAATCAAAGATAAATAAAAATATGATTTACTCTAAATTAGATTTATTTTCTTCTTAGTTTTCGTTTAACGTGAGCAGTAGTTACTCTAAAAAAGGTACACTGTTAGGAACATTTCTTACTTTTTTAGTTATAATCCCTACTTTGTCATACTTTATTTATATCATGAGGCAATATTTTTTAAACTAAATTCAACCAAATTTTAGATCGCAGAACATTATTACTAATGATTTTGTTAATATCACACTAAGCAATGATTTAATAGCCTTCAAATTTGACTTTGATGTAAATTCAAATCCTAATTTAAATTTAGATCTATAAAATAAGACATTTTTAGTTTATATGGCTCAATTTTTTCAAAGAAATAATGATTCATCTATTACCGTTTAGCTAGATATCATAAACTGTACAAATCCAAATTTAGTAGGATTTATGTGTCTTGATTTTTCAAAGCTATAAAATAATTCTCTCTCTTTAAATACTTAAAACAATTTGTTATCTTAAATTTAAATTTTTACTTATGGTTGTTTAGATCTCGATCTTCAAAAGACTACCATACCTAATAATTGTGCAAACTAAACAGATATTGATAATTTAATTAATGGAGTTAATTCTGGATTGAAACTTAAGCTATTTACCTCTCAGTACAACACTTCGTCTAGGTAAATTTAAAGCTATTATCGAAACTCAATTGTTTACACAGTAGCGAATTAGTAAATACTAACATAAATAAAAAGTTAACTCCAAATTACCTCAGTAAAATAAGGTGCCTTGATTTAATAAGAGTAAGTTTTCTAATCTCCAATTTAATATAATCAGTAGGACTAAAATGTAGACAGATAATATGCATTTTAAGCAATCGGTATAGGAAGCTATAGTTGTGTTTTTATCAATCCGGATGAGATTGTTTAGTAAATAGAAATTTAATATTAAACTCTTCCCTAAGTTTTCTCTTTTGTTAGTAGCATTTTTACATGTTTGATGTTTTTAGGCATTTTAGGTAGGAAGGTCTCTTAGAGTTCAATTAGAAAAGATCTTTTTATATCATTTTTAAAGAGCATGTTCTAAGATAAATATTTATAAATTTTAAAAGATAATGGCCTTTATAATGACCAATAAGTCGATCAGGGTTCAAATCTGTTCTAATAATAACAACAATAATAACAGCAATAATAATAATAATATTAATAATAATAATAATAAGACTAAGATAAAGATAGAGACTTTTCTAAATAAATAGAAGATAAATCAGTCTCATTTAATGAATCAAAAGATGAAGACGAAAGAAGTATATCAAACTCAATTCCAAAATTTATGAGCAAAATGAAGTGTTAATTGGATTCAAATAATATGCTAAATAGACATAAAAAAGAAAATTAAATTGAATCTAACTAAAAAATAAAAAACTCTTTAATTTTATCTGAAAATAATTATTAAAAATAGGATAATACTATTCCAGAATTCTAAAAAGAAGACAACTTTATAGACAAAGAAGATAATTTTTAAATAAAACAAGAAACAAATTCAATTCAGAAACTAAATCTAAGTAGTTATAGCATAACTAAAAGCCAAATATCACAATCACGCTAAACTAAAAGTAATTTTAAAGAAATGATAACATTTGCCAATAGCAAAAAAAAATAGAACAATTAATCTAAGTTTGATAGAAAAAATCAAGACTAGAAAATTTAATCACAAGATTCTGAACAGAGCACATAATAATAATAATAGTAATAATAGCAATTAAATTTTAGTGAATAAGTACTAAAGTTTTTAACTATTTAAAACTCATCTTTATCAAATAAGATTTAGAAACTAATATTCCGATTGAGGTATTTATTTATTTATTATTTATATATTTTGAATTAAAAAATATTTAATAATTTTAATAAAGTCTATGTAAAAGAAAAAAAATAAAAAAAATAACAGGTCTTAATGATAATTAGCTATTACAAATAGATTATCAAATCAAAAAAAATTTGGACATTTAAACCTTTTTATAAGAAATGATTACTCTCAAAAAAGCCATTATGATCTTACTAAGTTAAGACTAACTTGCTGCATTACAATTAATAGGCTGCTCTTAAAATATTCTAGATTTAAATTTTAAAGAGTTGAATACAAAACATAAATAATTAGGTAACATTTTACTAATATTAAACGATTAATTCATTTATAAAAAATTATAATTTATCACTTCATATAATTAATATCTATTTATTTTAATTTATCTAACATTTAAATAAATAAATAAATAAATAAATAGATAAAAATTTAAGCCATTATGAACTACAATTTATTATATCACAATCTAAGTTGCTTTAACAGTAGTAGATTTAGAACTTTTTATAAAGGTGTTCAAATAATTTGTAAGACCTAAGTGACATTGATTTTAGAATTTTATCCTCACTTAATTAAAATAGACCCAGTTGCTGACTGATTCATTTATTAAATAATAGTAATATTTAAAATATTTAGAATTAAATTTTTTGCTTATATGTTTAAAAAATAACTCAATACAAAATATAAATTATTATTAGATAACATTTTTAAAATTTTTATTTAATTAAAAAACAAACAGATAAAAATTTAAGCCATTATGAACTAACTACAATGTATTATATCATAATCTCAGTTACCTTAACAGCTGTAGATATATTTAGAAGTTTGTTTATTAAAGGTGTTCAAATAATTCATAAAACCTAATTGACAAAGATTTTAGAAAAATATCCTCATTTAATTAAAATAGAACCAGTTGCTGATACTTTTATTGAATAATTGTAAAATTCAAAATATTTAGAATTAATTTGCTTACTTTTATAATTAATAAACTATACATAAATAAATATAACTTATTATCTTTGTTTTTATAATCGATAGGAGGAGGAGTTACACAGGCCTTAGATATATTAAAGATAATTTTATTATAGATAAATTTATATCAATTTAGAATGATAAATTAATCAAAACTAAAAACCTAAATTTAAACATATAAATAAAATATAGAAAATATTATAAAATTTATATATGTATGTGTATGTGTGTGTATGAATAGAGTTTATGGATTTAAATTATATTTTTGTAAGTAAGATCAATCAAAGTTATATATATATTAATAAAACAAATTTGAAATAAAAATATTTATTTATAATTATATCATCTTTACTTAAAGAGGTTTCTATCTAAAAGACTATTTATTAATTGGTGCTAAAATATGAAATAAAGATAATATCTTTGATTGAACATACTGTTTATTATATATTGTTTGTTTAATTTTAATATTAAAAAATAAAATTAATAATGATATAAACATTTTGAAGATAGTTTGCAAATTAAATCATCTTTAATCGTCTGTTTTTTGAGACAATATTTTTAAAAATAGATCGTCAATTTTACGAGAGAGACTATTTTGACAAAAAAAATGAAGAGGATTTTTTGCAATGCTTATATTCTGTTTATTTATTCTAGGTTTTAGAGATAAAAACTAATTATGGATTGACTTTATTGATAATATTTTCTTCCAATAATACTTTATATTCAATTTTCGTTTTAAAACATTAAATTATTCTTCTTATCTTAAACATAATAAATTTAATCAAGTCCTTCCTAATTTTCTTTGTCTGTTTTTTGTTCATTTATTTTATTTATTTATTTATTTATTTATTTATTTATTTATTGTTTTTATTGATTAATTATTAATTATTTATCAAATGTTTAAGATTAAAATTCCACTACTCTCTTATTTTTATTATTTTCTATTAATAAAATTTCAATAAAATCTGTTTTATTAAAAAAAATAAATAAATGATTTATAATTAATGATAATACCTTATAATTATTATCTACTATTTATTATTATGATTAATATTGAGTAGTTTAGCAGAATATATTGCAACAATAAAAACGATTATATATTTTGATTTTATTGCAAAAAATCAACTATAATTCTGTTTTGCTATAATAACCTTTTTAGTTAAGTGAAAGTTATTTATATTAAAATTCAAATAAAAAATATGGTTTATTAGTTTGTAAAATTAGGAGTGTTTAGACTATAAATTTTGAACGTTGATACTAAAAAAATTATAATCAATTATGTAAAAGAAAGAAAGAAATAGTAAGAATTAAAAAATAATTAAATAAATAAATTTACATGATCTATTCAAAATTAGATTTATTTTCATCTCAATTCTAGTTTTGTATTGGCAAGAAATAAAAATAGAAAGGTACTTTATTTGGGACTATTTTATCTTTGGTAGTCTTGGTCATTACATTCTATTACTTCATTTACATTTTAAGACTATACTTCAATAATGAAATCGACCCAAATTTTAAGACTTAAAGCTTCATTACTGAAGGGCAAGTAGATATTGATAAAGATAATAACTATGTCGGTTTCTAATTTAAGTATGGTATTTAACCAAACTAAAATTAAACATACTTTTAGTACTACGCCTTCTATTATTTGCATGATGAGGGTAACTATAATTTGATACCTTTAAATATAATAGACTGCACAAGCCCAAGTCTTGAAGGCTTTCACTGTTTGGATTTCTCTAATATTACAGATCTTAAGTTGAGCCTCAATACTAAAGGAAACTTTGGGTCATAACTATACATTTTCACTTATAGATGCATAGACACAGACTAAGTAAAGACGACTGTACCTGATAATTGCGCTAGCGAAGCAGATATCGATGACATGATTAATAATATTAACACATCTTTATAATTTAAACTATTTACTTCTTAATACAATACAACTTCTCAACAGATTCAGGTTAACTATAGAAATGCGTATATAAACCCACTTTCAAGTCAACAAGTATTAACCTACTTAAAGTCACAGAAACAAATTACTTAGATTTAGCAAGGAGCTTTTATTCAATCATCTACTTCGTTTTCATCTCCGATATCTCATAGTTAATAATTTTAAACTTTAGATCGCTTACAAGCTTAACAAGAAGTAGGAATAGGGGCTTTTAGTTGTGCTTTTATTTTCCTAGATGAAATTGTTCAATAAAATTTAATACCTCTCTCTTCCACAAGCATTAGCGCAAATTTATACTATTTTTACTCTTCTAATGTTTTCAGGAGTTTTTGGAAGATTAATCTCAAAACACGTTATGAATAATGAATTGCTAATGGTCTTTTTTAAGAACTTGTATCTCGAAAATTATTTACAGATATTAAAATCTAACAATATAAGTAATGAGGAGCCTTTGCAATCATAACCTACCTAATAATTACAGTCAGAATAATAAACCAATTTAAAAAGAGATGAGTAGAAAATAGAAGAACAAAAACCAGGAGAGAAAGAAAATGATGAAAATTAAGAATTTAATTCTAATTCACTAGTAATTGTTCCTTATTTTAGAAGTAAGTAGAAGTCTTCATTGGATTATGATTTTTCATCTAATTTACAAAGCAGCCAATCAAATAGCAATAACCCATAAAAAGAATTACTTAAGATTTAAGGCAGTTTGGCCTCAAGCCAAGTAAAATCAGTTTAATGCAAGTTTAATCCAGAGTAGCAAAATCCTAATATATATATTAATAATCAAGAGTAAAACTTAGATAATATTTTTGATTCAATTTTAGAGTCAGAATCTTGCAAATCCTAAGTTAGTTAACAAAATGAGTCCATTCAAAATGAGACTTAAAAGCCATTCTTTAGTACCATAAACAAAAAAGCGAAATGCTATTTCAAAAAAATTAAACTTTAGCGTAATGACTAAAGTGAAAACAAAAAAGAAGAAAATAATTTAAAAAATTACAAAAACCAAATATTGGCCATTCATAACACTTAATTTGGCAATTTAGTCAAACCTCTGATTTCTAATTTGAAGTAAGAAATTAATTAATTTTTTCAAACTGTTCAAAAATTGTTAAAATTTTGTTTATTTATTTCTTTTTTATAGACTAGAAAAAGGCTTCAAAAAACAAGTAATAAGTAATGGATTGAAGCCAGAAGAAAAAAATTAAATTAAAGAGTAAATTGAAAACGATATGGATATTTTGAACTTTTTTTAAGATATGCTGTTTTTGAAGAAAGCAATTATGCTGCTGCTGACAGAAGATTAGCTAGCGTCATTGCAGTTGGTTGGATGCTCATAAAAATTCTTACAATTAGATTTTAAAAATAAAGATGCTGGCAGGAATTATTCTGGTAAATTTAATTAACTAACTACTCTTATTCATAAATTTAAAAAAATATTTTTCAGAAAAATTCAAAAGCTTGACTCCATTTGAAGTATAGTTTGCGATATATTAATCTAAAATTCTGCAATAGAATTACTGTAATAAGTTCATTTAAAGATGCACTAACAACAAACAATTAAGTGTATTAGACAAAAAAATATTACTATCTATTTAAAAAACTATAAATTGTTGAGTTTTTTTTGTATTTTTATTGGTGTCTTAAAGCTTTTTTTTTAAAAAAATTTACTTATAATTATTAATTTTTAACCAGGAGCTGTTCTAATTAATTTATTGATAATTAAAAAAAAAATTTATTAAGCAACCAAAAAGCAGCATTAATTTTATTTAAATGAAAAGTCATACGCCAAGTCTATTAAAAATTATAATGAATTTATATATTTAAAATGTGTGGATAGCGAGAAAATAAATGAATTTATTTACCATTGCAGTTGTTATAAAAAATAAAAAAATTGTTCCAGAAAAATTATTCTTTTTTTTGTTATTCAATTATTATCTCAAAACTGGCAAAATTTAAAGACTTTTTTAGAAAGATAATAGAGAAAATCAATTTTCAAACATGTTATGAGAATAAAAAATTGATTTTTTTTTTGTTAAAAATAAATCAATTTATGTGGTAATCTATCAAGTTTTTAATATTATATAAAATATTTTATAGTTAAAGCAACAATTTACTTAAAAGTATGAATAAATTTTTATAGTTATTTTTAGGCTTAGTTTATTGCATAATTAAAAATCTAAAAATAGGTTACTGAAATTAATTAAAACTAGCTCTATATTTTATTATGTAAAACAATATATTTTGTAAAACTAAGGATTGGATAAACAATATATTCTATATAAAATAAATGTTTGAGTTTACATAGTTGCAGCTATATGTCTTGATGATGAAATTATATTGTAATATTGTATATTATACTGAATTATAAAGGCTTTTGGGATTATTAAAAGTAATTTTAGCACAATTAATACTATTGCTTGCGAAAAAAAATAATTTAATTGAATTTTAAATTACAAGTAACAAATTGAATTCCAAGTTAGTTTGTATTTTAGCTCATTTATTTAATTTCTTCACAATTGTGTCAATACCAAGTATTTTTAATATTTTAAAACATATATTTTTTATTTTAATAAACAGAAATGGAATTATGAAAAAATTAAAAATTTTGATGAGCACGAGCGCATGAGCGCAATCCCAATTAATTACTGAACTAAAAGTTAGGAAAATAATGGATAAATAAATAGTAATGAAGATTTGTAAGTTAAGAAGAATTAAATAAAAAACGCTAACCTTTTTCCAATTTAAATTATTGAATATTATTGAAATTTTGCTAAAATTTAGAGGATTTATGAATAAAAAAATCAAAGTAAGTAGAATTTATTGAATAAAAATCTATGTAAGTTTAAAGCAGATAGATAATAATCATTAAAAAATATAGGAAAATAAAGAAAAATGTTTATTCAAAAGTATGTTAATTTTCTTACAAATTTATATTTTATATATGTAATAAGAAAAAAAAAGGAAAAAGGGGCAGTTTATTTGGAATATTACTTTCTTTATTAATCATAGCCTTAGAATATACATATTTAATATGCATGATATGGTAAATCTTCACTAATTAAATAGAGCAAACTTTTAGATCATAAGGATTGATTACAGAAGATAAAATTGATATTCCGTTGAGCAGAAGTATGGTAGTATTCAGATTTGAGTAAGGCCAAGATTCAGTATGCTCATTAGCAAATATAAGCTGTAGCATACAGCGCTGCAGTTATATATTTCAATGAGATCGCTTAGTAGATCTAAATATAATATCCTACATTACCACATGTTTTTGCTCTAGTAAATAGTACTATTACTCTTTTTATACTTTTAGGTGTTTTTGGTAGGTTTGTATCTCAAAAATTTGTTAAAAAAGATTTTTGTATGCTTTTTTTAAAGAATATCTACTAAATACTAAAGTGATTACTTAAAAATCATAAAATAAGAAAAGTTTAAATAATAATTTTAATAAGATAAAGTATAATCGGATATTAAAAATCAGTAGGAATATGATGGTTAAAAGATAGAGTTAAAGAAGATCTACAGGAAAATAATAGTTAGCCTATTTTTATTCCTGCTTTTGCTAATAAGTAAAAAGCGTTTTTAGATTTAGAATAAACATTAATTATGAATGAAATTAATCTTGAAACTTAAAATGAGTATCAAATGTTTCATCTAATGTGTCTAGTGTTTCAAGTTTTTAATAAAATAAAAATAAAAAATATATAAATAAAAGTATTAACTATTATTATATATTTCATTTAATTGAGCATTTTTCTACTAATTTTAACAGTAATTGTATATTGTTGATCTTTTGTCATTCTTAAGAGGATCTGTAAGTAAAAAAATTTAACTAAGTAGAATTTATAGAATGAAAATCAATATTAGTGTAAAAATAGATAATAAGCAATTAAAAAATAAATAAATATGCTTTTATTCTAAATTAGATTTATTTTATTCTTAATTTATATTTTACATAGGAAATGAGTAAACCAAAAGTGAAATTTATTTGGAATACTATTTTCTTTATCAAAACTGATCTTATTGAGTGTATATTTAATATAAATCATATGATTATTTTAATTAACTAAATTTTAAATCATAAAACTTCATTAATGAAGAAAAAATTGATATTCCGTTGAGCATTTTTCTACTAACTTAATAGTAATTATATATTGTTTAGCTTTTGTCATGCTTAAGAAGATTTATAAGAAAAAAATTAAAATAAGTAGAACTTAAATCAATATTAAAGTAAAAATAGATAATAAACAATTAAAAATAAAGAAAAATAAATAAAAATGCTTTATTCTAAATTAGATTTATTTTCTTCTCAATTTACATTTTACATAGGAAATGAATAAACAAAAAGGGGTACTTTATTTGGAATATTACTTTCTTTATCAATAATAGTCTTAGCATGTGCATATTTGATATACATGATATGGTAATTCTTCACTAACTAAATAGAACCAACTTTTAGATCATAAAGCTTCATTACAGAAGACAAAATTGATATTCCGTTGAGCAGCAGTATGGTAGGGTTCAGATTTGAGTAAGGCTAAGATTCAGGAAACCAAGAAATCTAACAAAACAAAACTTATTTAGTATATATAGCATACTTATATTATAATAGTCCTAGCTTTTCTTCATTTATTCCTCTAAATGTAACTAAATGCACTGATCCTAACCTTTAAGGGTTCAATTGTCTAGATTTTTCAAATGTTTCTAATTATACGCTATCTCTAAGTACAAAAAATAATCTTAAATCATCAATTGAAGTATTCACGTATGGCTGCTTAGATCTTGATAGCTTAAAAACTACGATTCCTGATAACTGTGCCACTTAAAGCGAAATAGATAGTGTTATAAATGGTGTAAATGCTGTTTTAAAATTTAAACTATTCACTTCTTAATACAACACCACCTCTTAAGAAATATAAGTTAACTATAGAAATGCTATCGTTTACACAGTAGCCAATTAGGCTATACTAACTCAATTAAAAACTTAAAAATAGGTTACCTAAATAAAGTAGGGATTAGTAGTTTAATCCAACTCTGTGTTTTCTTCTCCTATACAATACGTTTAGCAAGATTAAGGATACGATAGGTAGTACGCTATTTAGCAAATAAAAGCTGGAGCTTATAGCACTGTGATTATATATTTGGATGAGATCGTTTAGTAGATCTAAATATAATATCCTACATTACCACAGATTTTTGCTCTAGTAAACAGTACTTTTAATCTTTTAATGCTTTTAGGTATTTTTGGTAGGTTTGCATCTTAAAAGTCTATTAACAAAGATTTCTGTATGCTTTTTTTAAAGAACCTCTACTAAGATGATTTCTTAAAAATCATAAAATAGAACAATTGCGAATAATAATTTTAACAAGATAGAGCATAATCAAATATTAACAATCATTAGGAGTTTGATAGTGTAAAAGATAGAGTTAATGAAGATCTACAGGAAAATTACAGTTAGCCTATTTTTATACCTGCTTTTGCAAATAAGTAAAAGGCACTTTTAGATTAAGATTAAACGTTAAATACTAATGAAATTACTATTGAATCTTAAAATAACAAAACGACTGAACAGCTGTAAAAGTACAATGATCAATATTAATTTAAAGAAGAAGTAAATTAAAAGTAGGAATTTGATAAAATTTATGCTGAATAACTTATCATTTAAAAAAAAGCAGAAAATAGCTATAAACAAAGTTAATCTTTCAATAATTCAAATCTAAAATAATAAATAGCATATGGATCACCAATAAATTAAATAACTATTAGCTAAAAAGATTAAAGCTTGATTAATTCAAATAATATCAGTTTTACAAACAAATAAGTGATTATTAAGAAAAACCATTTTTTCTATTAATTAGCAAAAACATAATAAAATCATTAAAATAACTAAAAAAATTATTTGAAGCATAACAAATTTACTTAGATTCTAGAAAAAATAAACAATAGAAGTACTTCTGATAAATTTTCGAATATCTTATTTAAAATGAAGTAATTAATTTAGTTTGTGATTTTCGAATATAATTTATAATAAATATTTAAAAATTAATAGCTTGTTTAGAAAATGTGATCCTCCAATTAAGCAACAAAAGGATTTAACATTAAGTATTATTGAAGAGTAAGTTAAGAAGGACTTAAATATTTTAAATTTTGTGAAGGATATAATATTTCTTAAGAAAGCCGTCATGATGCTCTTAACAAAAGACCAACTTGCAGCACTGCATTTATTAGGTTTTTCTTCTAATTTTTTACATACTGAGCCTTATAAATCAAATTGCAGTTTAGCATAAATAGGTATTTTTAGCAATAAATATTATATATTAATGATAATTTTAATAATTTTTGCTTAATTAAGAAAAGGATAAAAAGTTAAGTCACTATGAAATGCAATATTCAATTTTAAAGTCGCCAAAATTTTAAATAGAATATTTTTAGTAATTCCTAAAAAGATGTTCAGAAGAAGAATAGAATACTTCTAATCTAGATTAAAGGATATTAACATCTATTGTTTAGAACTATAAAATTTGAAAATCTATTTTTACTTTCTATTCAAAATTAAGTTATCTTTCTTAAAAATTAAATTTAAAAATAAAAATATTTTATTAATTAATAGTTTATAAAATATATTCTTTTTATATTTTTAATGTAATTTTATTTATATTCGATGAATAAAATCATTTTATTTAATTTATCATAATAAAGAAATATTTTTTAAAAATTTTAAACTAAACTTTAAATTTCATTTTTTATTGAATAATTATATTTGAAATAATTTTAGCATTTAATTCTTAGGGTATTAAAATTAGAACTTAGTTAAAAGACAACTAACATAAAAAAGCAAGCCTTTTTGAAAAAATTTTGAAAAGAAAAGTTCTAAAAAATATACTTTTACATATTATTAATTTACAGATAAAAATAAATCGTCATTATTGATAGATTTTATATATAATTAAAAAAATTCATAGGAATTAAAATTTTTTGATTTTTCTATTAGTTAATAAGAGATAAGCAGCAAACAACAAGAATCATAAATAATCAATAAATTCAATAAATAAATAAATAAATAAATAGATAAATATAAAACAAATATGAAATACTCTAAATTAGATATTTTTTCTTCTTAGGTGATTTTTAAAGTAACTTAATACTATCGTTTAAAATTATATATATATATATTTTTTAATTATTCACTTTATTGTTAATTATTCAATTTAAATATACTATAAAATAAATTTTATTTTTAATAAAAAAAAACAGGAATAGAAATTAATGAAGCTAAGTCTCATAGATAATAAAATAAATAAAAATTACCAAACATTAAAAAGTAAATTAATACAGTTAGTATATTGCAAATGCCTTAGTTTTGTATTTAAAAAAGATGCATTTTATTATTTTAAGGTTATATAAAGCATTTTAATTATTTATTTTAATAAAATTAAATTATCATATTAAAATAATTGATTTGTCAGAACTTTGAATTAAATAAAAATATATTAATTTATTTTATTAATTATCATTTTCAATATTTTTTTGATATATAAATACATATTATTAATTAATTAATCAATGTTTTATTATTTTATGTAATAAATTCAAACAACATTT
Source organism: Tetrahymena thermophila SB210 (assembly GCF_000189635.1). Taxonomy (NCBI): domain Eukaryota; phylum Ciliophora; class Oligohymenophorea; order Hymenostomatida; family Tetrahymenidae; genus Tetrahymena; species Tetrahymena thermophila. The sequence goes on from NW_002476372.1 coordinate 62,557, forward strand.
AATTTAACTAATCTTTTTATTTTTTAAGCTAATCTTTTTAATTCTGTTTATCTTTCTTTTGCAAAATTTCTTTTTATATTTATAAATTTATTTTTTAGATAAATAAAAAATTTTAATTTTAATTTTCTAATTTTAAATAAGAAAAATAATTACATTATAGCAAGATTCAATACCTTTATATTTTTACAGTTGATTATTTCACCGGATTTTAGAAATTTCTCATAATTTCTTATATAATGAAGATGTTTTAATTAATATCTTAAAAACTTTCATATCATTTTGTTCAAAAGTTATAAATGAAATTAATTTACTTTATTCCAATTTCTAATTCTGTAAGCTAAGAGCATTTACTCAAACCAAATGCAATATTTTATATTCCTGTATCATCGATTTTTCCCCTTTTCAAACAAAATAAATCAATTTTTTAGATATTTAAATTTATTTGAAATTGTAAATTAAAACATATAAAATAATTTAATTTTTTTAAGTTATCAATAAATAAATATAAAATTAATGTTACCAAATCTAAAAATTAAGGTTTGTAAGAAATTTGTAGTTACCAAGTGTTGTATCTATAGTAGAAGCTCCTACATCACAAATTTAATTTTAACTTTTATAAATCAAAATCAAGCTTAATTTAAAATTAAAGCTATTTAAAAAATTTTAAACTTATTTAATAATGTACTCTAAATCCTCATTAATTAAGTAAGAGCCGCATAAATTAAGGGCCAAAAAAATTTTTTATGAAAAGTAGGCTTCAAAGATAAGGGGGTGGGGGGAGGGGTACCCTTAATTAATGAGGATTTAGAGTATATAAGAAAATTAAAAAATTTTAAATTATCAATAAATAAATATAAAATTAATGCTACCTAATGTCAAAAGTAAGATTAGTAAGGAATTTGCAGTTACCAAGTGCTGTACCAATGTTAGAAGCCCCATCATCCCCAATTTAATTTTAGCTTTTATAAATTAAAATCAAGACTTATTAAAAATTAAAGACATTTTATAAATTTTAAATTTATGAATATAATTAAGTTTATATAATAAATTTTGACATAATTTTTTCAAAAGTAATAAATGAAATAATTTTACCATATCCTAAATTCTAAATTTGTAAGTTGAGTTAAGTTACTTAGCCCTAATCCAATATTTTTTGTCCCTTTATCACCGATTTTATTTCCCCTTTTCAAACAAAGTAAATGAATTTATTAGATATTTTAATTTGTTTTCAAATTAAATTAAATATTTAGTTAAAGGTTTTTTAAATTATTAAAAAATCTATATAAAATTAATGTTTACCAAATCTAAAAATCAAGATTAGTTAGGAATTTGAAGTTACTAAGTGCTTTAATGATAGCAGAAGCTCCATAATCCCCAATTTAATTTTAGCTTTTATAAATGAAAATCAAGCTTAGTTAAAAATCAAATTCATTTTATAAATTTTAAATTTATTTAATTATGTTTTAATTTATAATCTTTTACATAATTTTTTCCAAAGTAATAAATGAAATAAATTTATATAATGTGAAATGATAAATTTGTAAGCTGAGTGCAGTTACTCAAGCCTAATCCAATGTTATATGCTCCTTTATCGCCAATTTTGTTTTGCCTTTACAACAAAAATAGTTAATAAGATCATTAGATATTTAAATTTGTTTAGCAATTTAAATCAAGAAATAAATAAATAAAAAATTAATTTGACTCTATCTAAAAAATAAGATTTTTTAGGAATTTGAAGCTACCAAGTGCTGTACCTATTGTAAAAGCTCCATGATCCCCAATTTAATTATTACTTTTACAAATTAAAATTAATTTTTTTTAACACTAAAGTAAAAATAAAAAGTAAAATTGATTTCTCCCTGAGGTTTTATTTAAATCATGGTATCTAATTAATCATGTTAAATAAAAAAAGGATAGAAATATGATTGATGGATAATGTTTAAGATTAAAATATAACTAAAAAGTTTGGCATTTATATAATTTAATAAGATTTAATATAACACTAAAAGTTTCAAATTATTTGATCATTTTTGGAGAAACCAGAGAGTTTGCTTATGAGGATTAAATTATCTAAGTAAATTTAATTTTTTTATTTTTTATAAATAATTTATTTACTTACAAAAATATGAATAATATTTAATAATATAAAATCAATAATAAAATCTATCTATCTATCTATTTATATTTTAGGTTAATAACACTATTTCAAAATATTATATAATAAAATATATAATACTATTCAAACATTTTATATTTATTCATCCTTTTTTCACCATTTGTTTATCTAAAAGACAACTAATCTTTTTGATTTAAGACACTTGCTTTTTACCTTGAGTTCTAATGATTCATTCATTGAGCTAAACATTTTATAATAAATTTGTGTAAATTTTAAAATAAATATCAAAATAGAATAAACTTTTAAATTAAAAATTAAATTAATACATAAAATAATTTGAGTGGAATAAAAAAGATAAAAAAATAAAATAAATAAAGCTATCAAATATATTCAAAGAGCTTTTTGTGTTATATTCATTTTTATAGTTTAAAATATCATATTAGAAGGAAAAAATGAAGAAAAAATATGAAATAATAAGAAATAAATGATAAAAGCAAAAGTTGAAAATAAAATGATGAGCTAAATTAACAAAGAAAGAACAAAAAAAAGCAAGCACAATAAAAAGAAAAAGAAAAAAGAGCTTTATTGTTTTTTATTAGTTTGTTTTTATAATTAAAAATATCACAATCCAAAACAAATAAACTGTTTTTACTCGAGGTTAAGTGTCAAATTTGAGATATTAATGCAATTTGCTAAAGCAGAACCTAAGCCTGATGCACCTTCATCACCAATTTAATTGTCACTTTTTAAATATTGAAGAAAAAATATATCATTAAATATATAATAAGAAGGAAAAAATGAAGAAGAAATATGAAATAATAAGAAATAAATAATAAAAGCAAAAATTGAAAATAAAATGTTGAGCTAAATTAACAAAGAAAGAACAAAAAAAAGCAAGCACAATAAAAAGAAAAAGAAAAAAGAGCTTTATTGTTTTTTATTAGTTTTTATAATTAAAAATATCGCAATCCAAAACAAATAAACTGTTTTTACCTGAGGTCAAGTGTCAAATTTGAGAGATTAATGCAATTTGCTAAAGCAGAACCTAAGCCTGATGTACCTTCATCACCAATTTAATTGTTACTTTTTAAATATTGAAGAAAAAATATATCATTAAATAGTTTATTAGAAGGAAAAAATGAAGAAAAAATATGAAATAGTAAGAAATAAATATAGCAAAATGCCATTCAAAAATTTAGTGAATTGAGATCACTATTTTTTTGAATGGTTGATGCCTTTGAATATTATTTATATAAAAATAAATAATTTTATAATAGAAATTAATTAATAATATTATTAATTTTAATTTATATCAATCTTTATGATTTTTCTATTAAATTTTTAAATTTAGCCTTTTTTAAAAATTTTTCTTCAAATTATGCATCTTCTGCATCTAGAATAAATGTTAAAATCTATAAATAAATAATATAAATAAAATATATCAATATAAATATAATATAATTTAAGTTGTATTCTGAGTGCATTTATATGTGCGAGTATATCATCATCATCATCACCAATTTTATTCCAACTTTTTAAATATTGAAGAAAAAATATATCATTAAATATTTAATTAGAAGGAAAAAATGAAGGAGAAATATGAAATAATAAGAAATAAATAATAAAAGCAAAAGTTGAAAATAAAATGATGAGCAAATTTAACAAAGAAAGAACAAAAAAAAGCAAGCACAATAAAAAGAAAAAGAAAAAAGAGCTTTATTGTTTTTTATTAGTTTTTATAATTAAAAATATCACAATCCAAAACAAATAAACTGTTTTTACCCGAGGTTAAGTTTCAAATTTGAGAGATTAATGCAATTTGCTAAAGCAGAACCTAGGCCTGATGTACGTTCATCACCAATTTAATTTTCACTTTTTAAATATTGAAGAAAAAATATATCATTAAATAGTTTATTAGAAGGAAAAAATGAAGAAAAAATATGAAATAGTAAGAAATAAATAATAAAAGCAAAAGTTGAAAATAAAATGATGAGCAAATTTAACAAAGAAAGAACAAAAAAAAGCAAGCACAATAAAAAGAAAAAGAAAAAAGAGCTTTATTGTTTTTTATTAGTTTGTTTTTATAATTAAAAATATCACAATCCAAAACAAATAAATTGTTTTTACCTAAGGTCAAGTGTCAAATTTGAGATATTAATGCAATTTGCTAAAGCAGAACATAAGCCTGATGCACCAAAAGCACCAATTTTATAATTTCTTTCATAAAAATTATTTATTTAAATAAATAAAAAATATTAATAATAATAAAAGTAATATTTTTAATTAAATATACCTCAAATTAATATGGAGAACCTAATGAGATAAAAGTGAAGAGCTTTTAAACTTTTTTTATTAATTTATATAAATTTAAAGGATATTAATTAAAAAATTAATAATTACATTTTCCAAATTATAATATTATTTAATCTATTATATCATTTTTTTTTTTTCTTCAAAAATATTGAATAGCAATTTATGAAAATTAATTAATTAATTAATAATAAATGGTTAAAAAGAACAAATAAATATAATAATTAATTAATTATCAAATATTAATTTATATATTTGGTTTTATGAAGAGATATCACACAAAATTAATTTAACATTCACTATTTAAAATTAATATTCGTATTTAAAAAATATACTTAAAAATATAAATAGTAGGAATTAGAGATGACCAGTAATTTATTTAGTCATATTTGAAAAAAACCTAGTAGTTAATGTTCTTAAATATTATAAAAATAATGTTTATAAGTAGATTTTTCTGTTTTAGCTCTGTAATTTTAGGAAAATTTGTAATATCTCTAATTATAGCAAGATGCCATACAAAAATTTCATGGTTTGCCTGACTTATTATGAAATATATTTTTTATTTACTGCTAATCCAGTTATTAAAATATGATGAACTGGATTGCATTATATTTTAATACCTGGATTATGCTTAATTTAAAATAAAAAAAATATATTAAAGTATTTATGAAAAAGTATGTAAATGCAAGATTCAATAAAATTCATAAATTGTATTTAATATATAAATATATAGTATAAAAAGTGTTCAAATATAATATTCAATATTTTTTCTAATTTTTGGTGGTTTTCATTAAATTTACATATATATTGTAATTACTCAAAAAATGGGGTTTGAGTCAAGTCTCTGACTATCTAATATATAATGTAAAAAAATATTTATTTGATTTATAGCTTATACATAAATAAAATTCTTGTAATTCAGCATTAGTAAGAATTCAATTTCATGGAAGTGATATAATATTAATATGTTAATTTAATTAAAATAAATTCATTCTTTTTACTAACGAAGTTTTTATTTATAATTCTTTGATCAAATTTTGAATGGTTATGTACCTGTTGTTCTTTTAATTTTATTTATTTTTAGTGTTAAAAATAAACTTATTTTAAAAAATATGCTTTCTTGTTTAATGTCATTTATTTATAAAAGTAATAAAATGAGATGACATATGAAGTGACTTTACTTCTAGTAATATTGTATATAACAATACATAAAAAATTACAGAATTTCATAAAAAAATTCATAATTTAAAAAGTAGAACTATTAAAAGCAAAGTGTATTTATTAAAAAGAAAGAAAATAAATAATAATAATAGCAATAATGAACTATTCATATTTCGACTTTTTTTCATAGTAATTTTAGTTTAATATAAATGAAAAATAGGTGAAAAAAGGCACATTTATTGGAGCACTTTTAACCTCTATTATCATTTTATTAACGTTTTCGTATTTTGTTTACATTATGAGGTAATTTATGGACAATTAAATTGAGCCAAGTTTCAGATCTTAAAGCTTTATTTCAGATGAAAATATCGAAATGACACTAGCAAACAACTTAATTGGTTTCAGATTTGAATATGATGTAAATTTAAGCATCGAATCACTACAAGAATAACAAAACTTAACTTATGTTGTTTACTAAGCTTATTATCAATAAAAAAACTAAACCAATGAAGTTAATTATCCTATTAATATTATCGAATGTGATGATCCTAATCTAATTGGCTATAAATGCTTAGACTTTTCAAAAGTATCTAATTATACGCTAGCTCTGAACACAAATACAAATCTGCAATCTTAAATATAGATTTTTATGTACGGATGCTTGGATGTTGATGTTTTAAAAACAACAATCCCAAGTAATTGTGCAAATTAAACTGACATTGATAACATAATTAATGGTGGAAGTGCAGGTTTTAGACTAAAACTCTTTACTTCTTAGTATAACACAACTTCTTAGGAAACAGAAGTTAACTATAGAAATGCTTATGTTTATACAATAGCTTACTAATAAATATTGTCTCAATTAATTGTTCAAAAACAAATCACATCTGTTACGAAAGGATCCATAATATAAACAGAATCTGTTTTTTCTTCTCCTATTTAGTATAGAAAAGAAGCTTAAACCATAGATAGATCATATGCCTTTAATTAAATAGGTGTTGGGAGTTATAGCGTTTTGCTGATATACCCAGACGAAATAGTTCAGCAAATTAAAATTTAATACTCTTCTCTCCCATAGGTCATGTCTTTTGTGAATAGTATATTTGCGCTTTTGATGCTTTTTGGTTCATTTGGTAGAGTGTTTTCTAAAAACTCTTTGAAGAAGGATATTTTTATGCTTTTCTTAAAAATTTTGTATTAAGATTAATATCTTGAAATGATGACTTTAAATAAAGACAATAAAAACATGCAAATGGAGCCATAAAATCTTCAGCTTATTGCTTAATAGTCAAATTATCAAGGAGAGGAGGAACAACAACAACAACAACAATAATAATAACAATAATAACAAGAAGATGATAACATTGAGTTCAAAGAAGAGGAAGAGTTAAATCAACAGAGCTAGATACCTTAGTTTATGTAGAAATCTAAGATTTAATTGGATAGACAAAAAGCTAACCTAAAACTTATAAATTATTCTGAAAGTTAGTCTCCTAAAATACTAAATTAAAATGATAGGATTTTGTAAAAATATTAAGAATAAAAAAGTGAGTTTTAATAAGATTAAAATAGCAGTTTTACCTCTGTTTAAAAATTAAAACAAAATCTATCTAACATAAAACTTATATATGACTTAGAGCAAAGCTAGTCTCCTTATTTGCAAAATAGAAGTGATAGGCTTTCGTAAAAATATTTAGAATAAAAAAGTGAGTTTTAATATGACTAAAATAGCAATATTTTCCCCGCTTAAAAATTAAAACAAAATCTAAATTTGAACTTGGGTACAGTTTCCTCATCATAAATTTTTAGTTTCAGCTATTAAAAAAAATTTTAAAAAGAACTTAGTTAAAATTACTCAGGATATACCTAATCATCTAGTCCTTTTAAGAAGATCAATCTTGGTTAAGAAATTTAAACTAAAACACAAAATCTAATTAAGTCAAGACAAATAAATTTTATATTGAACACATTAAAAGATAAATAGTAGGCAATACAAAATAAAAAAGTATCAAATTTCATTTAGAGTTTCATTTTTAAAGCAAAGTAAATTTTTAAAAAATTTAAATAAGAATAATTATATTTAAATAATTTTTTAAAAGTATTTGCAAGAAAAAAAGTATCAAATTATAAAATCTCAAAAATTAAATAGAAGAAATTGATTCTCAAATCAAGAAAGAAATGAACATTTAAAATATTTTCAAAGACATACAATTTTTGAAAAAGGCAGTCATGCTCATTTTAAATTCAGATCAGCTAGCTGCTCTGCAGCTTATTGGTTTGTCCTAAAATTACTTAGACTTTAAATTAAAGTCTAAATTTGATAAAAACTCTGACGAGTTAATTCTAGGTATTAACATTATAATAGTTTTAGAAATTAAACCATTATTTTATTAAATAGATAAGAACCTTTCTCACTTTGAAAAGTAGTTTGCTATTTCTCAATCTGAGTATTTACAGTTTTGTGAATTAGAGCAATTCTTATAAAGATGCTCAAAAACTTAAAATTTAAAAGAATTGGACAAAAGAATTTTATCTTCGTTAAAAATTGATAATTTATGTTGAAAATTTTACTTATTATTTTTTGAAATAATAAAAAATATTTTTGAATTTCTTTTATCTAAAAGTGAATAAAATTTAACAAATAATATCATTTTTTTTAATATTAAATATTTATATTGATTATGAGTTAATATTTAATTCAAGTAAAAATAATTTAATTAATTGATTGATAAATAAGTCTTTTCTTTGATATATTTAGCTAGAAAGCAATATAAAAAAAATGACTAAATCACAAATTAAACGAATAAATTAATTTTATTTTTATATTAAATAAAAAAATATTTTTTTATAGTTTTATTTACCATTCAATCAATTGATTAAAGAGTGCTAAACTTTGTAATCTCTGTAGAATGGGTTTTTAGGCATCTTCTATGCGAAAGAAAGAAAAGACATCTACTTAAGATACAAAAATTAAAAATATAATTGCCATAATAACAACTTTTAAAAATACTACTTCTTTGTACAACCTGCTTTATTCTTCTTGTTCCTATTCTATTTTGTTTTATTCTAATTTTTAAAATAATTTCTTCATTTGTTCTTTGTTTTATTCATTCACTTCGTTTATTTAATTTTCTAAATACTCTTCCTTTTCGATAATTATTTATCGTCATCGATTTCATAGACTCCATGTACTAAAAGGAGATACCATATGAAGTGATTTTACTTGTAGTAAAATGATTTATAACAATATTCAAAAAATTACAGTATTTCATACAAAAAATTAATAATTTAAAAAGTAGAACTATTTAAAGTAAAGAATAATTAAAAAGAATAATAATAATAACAATCAATAATGAACTATTCATATTTTGACTTATTTTCTTAGCAATTTTAATTTAATATTAATGAAAAATAGGTGAAAAAAGGCACATTTATAGGAGCACTTTTAACCTCTGTTATCATTTTATTAACATTTTCGTATTTTGTTTACATTATGAAGTAATTTATACACAATTAAATTGAGCCCAATTTCAGATCTCAAAGCTTTATATCAGATGGGAATATAGAAATGACCCTTGCAAACAACTTAATTGGTTTCAGATTTGAATATGATGTAAATTTAAGCATCGAATCACTAGAAAAATAACAAAACTTAACTTATGTCGTTTACTAAGCTTATTTTCAATAAAATAACTAAAACAATTAAGTTAATATTCCTATTGATATTATCAATTGTGATGATTCTAATCTAATTGGTTATAAATGCTTAGATTTTTCAAAAGTATCTAATTACACGCTAGCTCTGAACACAAATACAAATTTACAATCCTAAATATAGATTTTTATGTACGGATGCTTGGATATCGATGTTTTTAAAAAAACAGTCCCAAGCAATTGTGCAAATTAAACTGAAATTGATAACATAATTAATGGTGGAAATGCTGGTTTTAGATTAAAGCTATATACTTCTTAATATAACACAACTTCTTAGGAAACAGAAGTTAACTATAGAAATGCTTATGTTTATACAATAGCTTACTAATAAATATTGTCTCAATTAATTGTTCAAAAACAAATCACATCTGTTACGAAAGGATCCATAATATAATCGGAATCTGTTTTTTCTTCTCCTATTTAGTATAGAAAAGAAGCTTAAACCATAGATAGATCATATGCCTTTAATTAAATAGGCGTTGGGAGCTATAGCGTTTTACTGATATACCCAGACGAAATAGTTCAGTAAATTAAAATTTAATACTCTTCTCTCCCATAAGTAATGTCATTTGTAAATAGTATATTTGCATTTTTGATGCTTTTTGGTTCATTAGGCAGAGTTTTTTCTAAAAATTCTTTGAAGAAGGATATTTTTATGCTTTTCTTAAAAATTTTGTATTAAGATTAATACCTTGAAATGATGACTTTAAATAAAGACAAATAAAGCATGCAAATAGAGCAATAAAATCTTCAGTTATATGTTTAATAATAAAATTATTAAGGAGACGAGGAATAATAACAGGAAAAAGAAGATAACATTGAGTTCAAAGAAGAAGAAGAGTTAAATCAACACAGCTAAATACCTTAGTTTATGTAGAAATCTAAGATTTAATTGGATAAACAAAAATCTAGCATAAAACTTATAAATAATTCAGAGCAAAGCTAGTCTCCTAAAATGCTAAACAGAAGATTTTCGTAAAAATATTAAGAATAAAAAAGCGAGTTTTAATATGACTAAAATAACAGTATTTCCTTCGTTTAAAAATTAAAACAAAATCTATCTAACATAAAACTTATAAATGATTTAGAGCAAAGCTAGTCTCCTTATCTGTTACAGAGAAGATTTTCGTAAAAATAGTAAGAATAAAAAAGTGAGCCTTAATGTGAATAAAATAACAGTATGGTCTCTGCAAAAAAATTAAAACAAAATCAAAATTAGAGTTTGGGTACAGTTTCCTCATCTTAAATATTTAGCTATTAAAAAAATATATAAAAAGACATTTGTTAAAATTATTTTGGATAAATATAACAATCTAGTTCTTTAAAAAAGATCAATATTGCTTAAGAAATTTAAACTAAAACACAAGATCAAATAAAATAAAAGCAAGTAAATTTTATACTTAACACATTAAAAAATAAATAGCTGGCAATATAAAATAAAAAAGTATAAAATTTCATTTAGAGTCTCATTTTTAAAGCAAAGTAATTTTTTAAAATTTATATGAGAATTATATTTGAAACTAATATTTAAAAAAAAGTATTTGCAAGAAAAAAAGTATCAAATAATAAAATCTCAAAAATTAAGTAGAAGAAATCGATTCTCAAATCAAGAAAGAAATGAATATTTAAAATATTTTCAAAGACATACAATTTTTGAAAAAGGCAGTCATGCTTATTTTGAATTCAGATCAGCTAGCAGCCCTGCAGCTTATTGGTTTATCTAAAAATTACTTAGACTTTAAATTAAAGTCTAAATTTGATAAAAACTCTGACGAGATAATTCTAGGTAAAAACATTATAAAAGCTTAAAAAATTTAACCATTATTTTATTAAATAGAAAAGAATCTTTCTCATTTTGAAAAACAGTTTGCTATTTCTCAATCTGAGTATTTACAGTTTTATGAATTAGAATAATTCTTATAAAGATGTTCAAAAACTTAAAATTTAAAAGAATTGGACAAAAGAATTTTATCTTCATTAAAAATTGATAATTAATATTGAAAATTATATTTATTAAATAATTATATATATATTTGAATTTATTGATATCTAAAAGTGAAAAAATTTAATAAACTATAGCTGTTCCTGCATTTAAAATATCACAGATCATGATATCATGATTTGTGATATTTCAAATAATTTTTATATTACTAATGAATATTTTTTTTTTTAAATCTTTATTATTTTCTATATATTTGATTTCTTATATTTTACAAAAATTAATCAAAATACAGAAACCTTTTTTCAAATTTTTTTAAATGGATTTATATTAAAAGAAGGAAAGATTTAAAATTTCTTTAGAGAAATCACAGTATAAACATTTATTATAGCATTTTCAGATATTAAATTCTTATGGATGCGGAAAATTAAGAATTTAATTCCTGGATTAGCTATAAATAAAGTAAATTAATTAAATAAATAAATAATTTTATTTTAATTTTTATCATAAATAAAATCTTTGTTTTATGATTTTTTAATTTAATTATATAATTTCAGATATTCAATTTTAAATTTTAAGTTTGCTTTCTAGTTTATTATCATTTATTTGTAAATAGTACAAAAGTGAAATTCCATATGAAGTGATTTTGCTTGAAGGAATACTATATTTAATAATATTTAAATACAAAAAATTCATAATTTAAAAAGTAGAACTATTAAAAGTAAAGTATTAAAAAATAATAAAGAAAAATAATATAAAAATAATGAACTATTCATATTTCGACTTATTTTCTTAGTAATTTTAGTTCAATATAAATGAAAAATAGGTGAAAAAAGGCACATTTATAGGAGCACTTTTAACCTCTGTTATCATTTTATTAACTTTTTCATATTTTGTTTACATTATGAAGTAATTTATACACAATTAAATTGAGCCAAGTTTCAGATCTCAAAGCTTTATATCAAATGGAAATATAGAAATGACCCTTACAAACAACTTAATTGGTTTCAGATTTGATTATGATTTAAATTTAAGCATCGAATCACTAGAAAAATAACAAAACTTAACTTATATCGTTTACTAAGCTTATTATCAATAAAATAACTAAACCGATGTAATACATATTCCTATTGATATAATCGAATGTGATGACTCCAATCTAATTGGTTATAAGTGCTTGGATTTTTCAAAAGTATCTAATTATACACTAGCGCTAAACACAAATACAAATTTACAATCCTAAATATAGATTTTTATGTACGGATGCTTAGATGTCGATCTTTTTAAATAAACAATCCCAAGCAATTGTGCAAACTAAACTGAAATTGATAACATAGTTAATGGTGGAAACGCAGGTTTTAGACTAAAGCTCTATACTTCTTAATATAACACAACTTCTTAGCTAACAGAAGTTAACTATAGAAATGCTTATGTTTATACAATAGCTTACTAATAAGTATTGTCTCAATTAATTGTTCAAAAACAAATCACATCTGTTACGAAAGGATCCATAATATAAACAGAATCTGCTTTTTCTTCTCCTATTTAGTATAGAAAAGAATCCTAAATTATAGATAGATCGTATGCCTTTAATTAAATAGGCGTTGGGAGTTATAGCGTTTTGCTGATATACCCAGACGAAATAGTTCAGCAAATTAAAATTTAATACTCTTCTCTCCCATAAGTTATGTCTTTTGTGAATAGTATATTTGCATTTTTGATGCTTTTAGGTTCATTAGGTAGAATTTTTTCTAAAAACTCTTTGAAGAAGGATATTTTTATGCTTTTCTTAAAAATTTTGTATTAAGATTAATATCTTGAAATGATGACTTTAAATAAAGAATACAAAAACACTCAAATGGAGCAATAAAATCTTCAGCTATATGCTTAATAGTAAAGTTATCAAGGATAGGAGGAATAACAATAAGAAGAAGATAAAATTGAGTTCAAAGAAGAGGAAGAATTAAATCAACAAAGCTAAATACCTTAGTTTATTCAGAAATCTAAGATTTAATTGGATAGACAAAAAGTTAACTTAAAACTTATAAATGATTAAGAGCGAAGCTAGTCTCCTAAAATGCTAAATATACATGATATGATTTCGTTAAAAAGTTAAGAATAAAAAAGTGAGTTTTAATATGAATAAAATAACAGTTTTACTTCTGTTTAAAAATTAAAACAAAATCTATCTAATATAAAACTTATAAATGATTTAGAGCAAACATAGTCACCTTATATACTAAATAGAAATGATAGGCTTTAGTAAAAATATTAAGAATAAAAAAGTGAGTCTTAATATGATTAAAATAGCAATATTACCTCTTCTTAAAAAATAAAACAAAATGTAAATTTGAGTATGGGTACAGTTTCCTCATCTTAAACATATAATTTTAACTAATAGAAATATTTATTATAAAAAGTCATTAGTTAAAATTACTCAGGATAAACATAAAAATCTATTCATTGTAAGAAGATCAATCTTGGCTAAGAAATTTAAACTAAAACAAAAGATCTAATAAAATCAACACAACTAAATTTTATATTGAACACATTTAAAAATAAATAGTTGGCAATAAAAAATTAAAAAGTATAAAATTTCATTTAGAGTCTCATTTTTAAAGCAAAGTAATTTTTTAAATTCATATTAGAATAATTATATGAAATTAATTTTTAAAAGTATTTGCAAGAAAAAAAGTAGCAAATTATAAAATCTTAAAAATTAAGTTGAAGAAATTGATTCTCAAATCAAGAAAGAAATGAATATTTAAAATATTTTCAAAGACATACAATTTTTGAAAAAGGCAGTCATGCTCATTTTGAATTCAGATCAGCTAGCTGCCCTGCAACTTATTGGCTTATCTAAAAATTACTTAGACTTTAAATTAAAGTCTAAATTTGATAAAAACTCTGACGAGATAATTCTAGGTATAAGCATAATAATAGCTTAAAAATTAAAAATTATTTTATTAAATAGATAAGAATCTTTCTCATTTTGAAAAGCAGTTTGCTATTTCTCAATCTGACTATTTACAGTTTTGTGAATTAGAATAATTCTTATAAAGATGCTCAAAAACTTAAAATTTAAAAGAATTAGACAAAAGAATTTTATCTTCATTAAATATTGATCATATAAGTTGAAAATAATTTTTATTATTTAATAATGAATTTATAAATTTTTAAATATCTCAAAGTGAAAAAATTTAATAGACGATATAATTTTTTTTAAATATTGAATATTTGTTGGATGATTAATTTATTTATATTTTAAATAAAAAAACTTTATTAATTGATTGATAAGTAAGTAAGTCTTTTCTTTGATAACTCTAACTAAAAAGAAATATAAAAAAAATGACTAAATAACAAATTAAACTACTAAATTAATTTTATTTTAATATTAAAAATAATAAAATATTTTTTGAAAAGTTTTATTTATCACTCAATTGATTAAAGACTGTTAAGCTTCGTCGTCTCTGTAGAATGGGTCTTTAGCGCGTCTTCCATGAGAAAAGTAAGAAAAGACATCTATTTAAGATCCAAAAATTAAAAATATAATAGCCATAATAATAACTATTGCAAATGCTACTTCTTTGTACAATCTGCTTTATTCTTCTTGTTCCTCTTCTTTTTTATTTTATTCTACCTTTTAAATAATTTCTTAGTTTTGTTCTTTGCTTTATTCATTCACTTAGTTAATTTAATCTTCTAAATATTCTTCTTTTTCCATCAATTATTTATCATCATCGACTTCATAGACTCCAGGTTCTTCTGGTTCTTATTGCTCTACTGGCTCAGAGTTTTCAAGTATTTCCTATATCATTTCTTGTTCATCTAAAAATTTCTCATGCATTTGATCACCTACTTACATTAAATCTTAGATTTCTTTTTCTAGTTGTTTTAAAGTTTCTGAATCTTCATATTCTTCTTTTAGATTTTTCAATTACTCTCCTTCTTCACTAATTATTTTAAGCTCGTTTTCTTAATTCAAAACTATTGGCTCAAGTTAATCTTATCCTTGTGAGGTCTCAAATATTGAATCAATAGTATCCTGTAAAAATCCAGTATCGTATGTTTCTTTGAGTGTTGTTGTATTATCTTCAAGCTAATTTTTAGTTTATAGCTTATTTAAATTTGCTTCTATTTTCTCAAGAGTCTTTCTTTATGCTTCTACAAAAGAATCATATTTTTTCTTATTTTATGCTGCTTTATCTGAGAACTAAGTTTATATTATTAACTCATTTTCTCCTGAGTTCTTAAGTTAATTTCTAGTTTACTAAAACCATTATTTTTCCTTTGCGATTAATTCCTAAATTTCTTTTTTCTTTTACTTAGCAGATTTTTATCTTTATTTTTAAGACTAAGATTTGCTACCATTTTTCGCATATGGATGGAAGAAGTAACCTTCATTTAAATCATCTTAAATTTCATCTAAAGTAGACTCTCCTATAATGTTAGTTGTTAATTTTACATCATCTGCGATATTTTTTTTAGACTCTTCTTCCTATTTATCATGTATTTTTTTGACAGATTCCTTTAAAGCGTAAAGCATTTCATCATCAGAAAGAGTTTCATCATTATTTTTATTATACAAATCTTCTAAAACTCCCTCTGATTTTAGCAGTGTATCTTCGATTTCTTCTTCAATCTACAAAAGTTCTTAATCACTCACTTAATCCTCTTTATATTAATGAAATATTTTCAATCAAAAAACAAAAAGGAAAAAATTTACATGCTTTTTAATACTCGTCGAACTACCTTCCTAAAGGCGTTCCCATAATAAGTTATCCATTACAAATACAAATAATGCTAAATACTAAAATGATGCTAAGTAATATCTTGCTTTTCATAACTGAGTAATAATGAATATGACTTTTTATCAAAAGTAGCAAACAATTTGTTTAATTTTTTGATATAAGATTTTTGTAAGAATTTTTTGTTTGTTTTTTATAGTTTTTAATCATAAAATCTTAAAACTTTACGTTTTTAAAAATACCAAATCAAAATTATAAAAAAATTAATTAACTTTTTATAATATTTTAAATCTATCTATTAAAATCTCTATAATTAAACATATCTAAAACAATCAATTAATTAAATTAATTAATTAATCATATTTTTGAATGGCTTTTTTTAAATAATATTTTATTGTTGAATATTTTTAACTTATATTTTTTTTATGAAAATAACATTTATTATTTAATTCCTAAAAATATTATTTAACAAATATTAAATTATTTTTTTATCTAAACATTTATTAAAGAAGAAATAATTTTTATTTTTAAGATCTATTTTTCTTAGAATTTTTTAAAGTTAAAAAGAGAGTGAAAAGTTTAATTTAAATTTTTACATAAACAGATATCTATCATTTAGCTAATTATGATTTATTAGAATATAGCTGTAAAAAATTTTTCCTACTTTTTGACACTAATTATAGATAATTTATTTAAATTTAGATAATAAAATAATTATGATATTGATAAAAAAATATATATTTATCAATATACATACATTCAGAATTAAAAAAAAAAATTAATTTAATTTTTTAATTTCATTTTTTTAAGTTAAAAATAATAAATAATAAAAGAAATTGAATATTTGCTTATTTATTTATTAATTTATTTATTGGAAATAGATTTGAAAGTAAATAACTAATTTATTAGTTAGTATAAGGAGAGACGAAGAATTAAGTTTATATGACTTTAGTTAGCTATTTGATTAAGCTATAAAAAATATTATTTTTGTTTGTAATTTGATATATAAATATTTAATAAATAATAATAATAGCAAATAAACATACAAAGCAATTAATTAATTAATTTTTGTATTTAAAAATTAAAAAATATAATAGCGCAAAGTTAATAAATATATTAATAGATAGATATTTTACTTAATTTTCATTTTAAAAGCTAGTCAGTCTCACTATAAAAAATGAATTAGGAAGGATTTCAAGCAATCAACACTTTTCATTAAGATATAATACACGATATATCATTTGACTGTAATTATTTATTTACATTAGCAATCAAACCAATTAAAAGTAGCAATAAAACAGCTAGAAAAACAAATTAATGCTTTTGAAATTAGCTTATTAAAGCACATATTTGATTCGATTTGAATGATAAATTTATCAAATAAAAATATTTCATGAAAATGCAGATATTTTATCTAGACAAAGAGTAAATATACTTTTATAATCAAGCAATTCTTCTCCTTAAAAGTATAAATAAAATTATTTAGCTGGCAGAGTGCTTAGTTTAAAAAATAAGGATTTGTTCAAAAAATAATTATTAAGATTATTAATCTCGCTTTAAGATTTATTGATGAATTAACAAGCTAAATTCATAAAAGATAAAAAATTATTCAGGTATAGCTATATAGTTCTCCATGATATTAGGAGAGTATATCTTGAATACCCCATTTCTCTTTATCCCTCGTTTGACTCCACTTCAACTATTTAAGTCATAGCGGCAACACTTAAGGGAATGAATTTTTTCTACACTTATTTTTTTACTAATTAAATTAATTAAATAATTTTGTTAGTATGAATCAATCATAGCTAAAATCTTTAGCAAGATATCTTATTAAATAAAGAAAAGCTAGCATTAATTAATTATCTTACCTAACATTTATTTATAATCAATTCATAAAATCAATTAAATATCTTATGGGTTTGCTTTCTAATCAATTTTTATTCACATTAACAAATAAACAAAAAAACAAACAAATAAATAAATAGAATCAAAAACTTGATTTTTTTTATTCAAATTTTATTTATAAATGGTTTCTTATATTATTTTTAGTTTTTTTAGCTGTTTTTGCAATTAATTTACAATAAAAAATTTAATTTTGGAATAAATTTATTTTAAAACAAATAAATTGTTTTAAACCTGAATGAATTTTAAATTTTATTTACTTATTTTTAAATTAATTAATTATTAATTTCTTTATTATTTTAATGCTTGATTAAAGGGTATGGTTAAAGACTAGTCACTTGTTCATCTGACAGAAATGTAAAAATTTGGCATAAAAACTAATCAGGAAAATGGGATTTATACCACTCAATCACTAATCAAGAAGGTCCAGTTAGGAAAGTAAAATGGGCTCATCCTTAATTTGGAACTATTTTGGCTGCATGCTCAATGGATCGCTCTATTCATATTTATTAAGAATATAAAGATATTACTTCAATACAAAAGGATCCCAATGAATAATAATTATAAAGTAATTTATTTTTCTTTTAAAGATTTAAATTAAAATTTTTTGTTTTAGAATAATGGAAACCCATCAAAATCTATAACGACAAAGAAGTTATTGAAGACATGAAATTTGCTCCTATACATGTTGGTTTAATATTAGCTGTTGCAAGAGCTGATGGAAGGATTAGTATTTTCCAATTTAAAGATCTTTTGAACTTACAAATTCATGAGCAAATCTCGAATATCTCTGTCTCTCCTTTAGGAATTAATAGTATTTCTTGGAACAAAAATAGATTTGATAAGAAGCATATGATTGCAGTCGGATGTAAAGATAGAGATACATCTCAAACTAAAAATTAAAATGGAATTAACGGCGTCAATTAAAAGTATATCGATGAAGAAATCAAATCCGGTTAATCCTTCAAAATTATTGTCTTCAACAGTCTTTAAACTGTAAATGCTTAAGATCACTATCAAATGAAATTTGAATTCCAAGAAAGCAATGCTTAATAACTTATGCACACCTAAAATGTAAGTGATGTATCCTGGAGTTTAATAAATGGAAGATCTTTTCATTTAATTGCAACATGTGGTAAAGAAGGAGCCAGAATTTGGTACATGAAACAATTATCTACAAACTAAAATGTCATATAAGTTATTAAAGTTATTGACTTGTTTGATCAAAATTACAGAGAAAGCATTGAAGTCCAAAAGATATCTTGGAATATTATGGCTTCACTAGTAGCAACCTCTGACAGCAACAACGAAATTAAAATCTTTAAATGTGTCGGAATGGGTAAATGGGAAAAAATTAAGAGTATTAAAGAAACTTAGGATTCAGAATAATGAAAAAACAAACTATTCTTTTTATTTTCAAATTTGTTATTAACACCTATTTATTATGTTAAATATAATCAACAAATTTTCTAAATTATTAAAATATTTATTTATTTATTATTTATATATTTATTATTTTCACATTTTTTGTTTTTGGATTTATTTTTTAAAACTATTTAATTAGTTTATGTTTAACAACTTATCAAGATAAATTTAACAAAAATCAACATATCTATTTTTATGAGTTGATTATTTCTAATATATTTATTTTTAGATATTTTTTAATTAATTTGAAAATTTATTTTATATTTATATTAAACATTTTTCAAAAATTAAAATTTTGCATTTACGTATTCATTTAAAAAAAAATATTTTTTTATAATTCCGCTGATTACACACATACATATATAAATAAATAAATAAATAAATAAATAAATAAATAAATAAATAAATAAATATCGAATTAGCAGAATTGTAAAACCAGGAAAGGATATATATATATAAATTAGCTATTTAAAATATAATCTGTTTTAGTACGTAAAATTTTCTTTTCATTTTTTGATACTAATAATAATAATTTAATTAAATTTACTGTTTATTCTCATTTTTGCATTTAGTTTTTAAAATTGCATATTGAATGACTAACTGAGTCAGTCCTCCAGCCAGACTATGAAGAATTATATTTTCTAAAGTTAATTTATGCTTTTGGTCAATCAATACAGTCAAACAAATATTTTGAAATAATATGCAATTTTATTACACCATCTTAAATGTTGTTAAAGAAGTAATAAATTTCATTATGAATTTCAGTTATAATAAAAGAATATTTATGGTTAGAACTATCTTTCTATAATATTTAAACCATAAAGGAACTAAAATCTAAAACTAAAATATATCAATACATATTTAATGATATAATAACATTAAATATGTTTGCTTTAATTTACCAAATTTATAATAAATGATAAGATGATTTATAAAAAGACTATTGTCAACTATTTTTAGTTGCTGTTTGAAGATATTGACAGATAAAGAACAAATTTATTTTAAATTAAAAACAAACTGATTAATATTAATTATTAAATAAAAAAAATACCACTAATTCAATTAATCATCAAAAATAATCTTATAATTAAATATACAAGTAAGTATTCATCAAAAATTAAAATAATGAATTAGCCCTTCTCTTTCATGAATTTTAAATTAGCTTAGATTCTACATCATAAAAATTAGGCTGTTTTTTCTTTTGAAATCTGAAGATTCAATTTGGTTTTTATATAAATATCTAAATTAAATTTTGCTATTTCAAATACCACATAATGAAGTATATGTAATACATTTTTTTATAATAGAAAGTCTAACATAAAAATCAAAATATTTAAGTTTAATTTATTTTCTTTATCTGAGATAGATATTATAGATTAGTTTTAACATATATAATAATTACCATTTTACTCTTTTCAAATCTAAAATAATACTCAAGTAAATACACATTTATTTATTTAATTAGTTAGTTAGTTAGTTAGTTAGTTAGTTAGTTAGTTAGTTAGTTAGTTAGTTAGTTAGTTAGTTAGTTAGTTAGTTAGTTAGTTAGTTGGTTAGTTAGTTAGTTATTAATATTTAGATTATCTATGTGATTAATTATCTTGAAAATATATATTCAAGTATCATTACAAATTAACTAAAAGAACCAAACCTCACCATCAATTTTATCTTATTTGCATGTATTCATAAATTTTATAGAAAGTAAATAAATAGTGGTTAATTAGAAATACATTTAAAACTAAAACTAAATTGTGGCTAATAAGAAAATTAGCATCAGAAATTTAAAAGTAAATTTACAAAAATCAAATTTTTATTCGAGTGGTGAGTGGTGACTCAGTTGATGCAAATTACTTCACGTATTAGATTTAAATATAATTGTATATTAAACTAAGTGACACTCTCTCATCATTTCTCTTAATCGATGATACTTGCTTTAATTAATAATTTATTCGAAATGACATCATTTTGATTAGAATAATAAAATATGTATTACTTAATTCTTTTTAAAACTCATATTTATTTTTACTTTAAAAAAAAAGATTTAAGAAAATTTGATTCCTATTAGATCCCGAATAAATTAAGAAGAATTCAATTTTGATTACAAATTTAAACAAAAAATGACAGCCTAAATAATATTTTCTAATTTTGCTTTTATTTTAAAAGGTTTATGAAATAAATAATTGTCTATGAAAATAATTTGTGTTTCTTGTAAAGCCTAAAATAAATGAGTTTTTTTAAGATATATATATATAAAGTTTATTGATCTATTTAAAAGTCTCAGATTTTTTAAAAAACTGTATTTTCGTTTGGCTTGCTTTTGAATTTGGTCTATTTTAATTAGTAAATAAATATATTACTTGCTTTTTTATTGTATTAATAGTTAATCTATCTATCTATAAGCTTTGGCTCTAACACATTCAAGCTAAATTTACTTATTTATTATCAGAAATCAAATTAATTCTATTAATAAATATTCCATACAATCTTTAATCCCATTCATGATTACTTTAGCTTACCTGCATAACGTAAATAAGTACGTAAGTCTAAATGTTAAACCATATATTATATAGTTTTGGATATCATATTTTAGACAGAAAATAAATAAATAAATGCACTTGATTTTAAATAGTGTAAATATTTATTTATGTTATTAATTTATTATAAAGATAAAATCATAAATAAAATTAAATTAATAAAATATTTGATAAAATGTAAAATAAAAAAATAAAATATTAACTTTTTGAATAGAAATATTTAAAAAGCATTATTGAATGCATCAATTAATGCAAGGGCTAGTCTGGAGCATATGACAAAGACCTCGGTATTTATGAAGAAGTCACTGAAGACAATTGCATATTTAAACTATATCCTGAATCTTGTAATACAACCATAATTGCTGTTGACGAGTCTAAGGGAGATTTTGTTTGTGGCATATGTCCTGGAATTCAATTATTAAACTATATGCAAGATTTGAGATAAGAATGCTTTGAAAATATAGTAAATGAAAGAAACCTGCTCGATCTATAGCTATTAGAACCTTTAATAGAGCTTAATAAATATAATAAAGAATCTTTGATGATCATGAACTTTGGAGTAAGACAGGGATACGAAAATTTAAAAATAGGTTCAAATTTAATTTATCTGTTTTCACTTAATGCTAAAAGACTAGGATACTACCTAGCTGCAGGTTTAGTTTATAACCCTAAATCAGCCCATGTATTCTATAAATAAAATTATTAATTGTTTGGTCAGCTTGATTTAATCTAATAAAATCTATCTGAAGAAATCAAATAGAAGGTAAAAAGTAAATATATGTTCCTTATGATTAATTTGGTTCAAAAGAGTATCTCAGATTCTAAAACTTAACCAACAGTTCAATAATCTCGCTTATGAATTTATTTAGATACTCTCAAACAAATAAACATCGCTTAATTAAACATTTTTAATAAATCCTAATCAATATTATTACTTACTTAATTATTTGTTCCCATACATAATATATTTTTATAACGATTAATGCTTTTCATATTAATTAATTAATCATATTAATGTATTTTTATTAATTAAGGCCATTCTTGAGTAAAAAAGTATTGGAATAAGGCCATTTAAAAACAAAGATAAAAATTCAATATTTTTTATTGGCTTTGGATAGTAAAAAAATGATGACTAGGAGTGTATTATTATTTTTTTTAATATAAATATAAAATCTTTATTTAAATACAAGTAAAATTTGAATATAAATTATAAAAAAATATCAAATAACTAAGAATGAATAAATAAATAAAACATTAATAATTTGTTTATTTATTTTAGATTTAAAAAGGAAATTAACAAAAAATAAATTAAATTAATTTAGTTACAAAGTAAATATATGAAGTTCTTTTTATTCATTATTTTTTTTTATTAATTTTAGATTGTTTAATCTAATTTAAAATAGGTAACACTTTTTATTGCCATTCTTTAATGTTTTATAAAAAGAATTTAAATTATTGTAAAATTAATTAATTATTTTTTTTAATTTATTTATACCTTTTTCCCAAGTACTCTCTCTAAATTTAGAAGCACTTTTTCTCAAGTTTTCAAATGTTAATTCATTTTCTGGATGCATTTTGAAGTATTTCTAGTATTAAAAATCAACAAAAAAACGAATGAGATTTTATGAGAAATCAATATGTATATATGTTGTTTGTTTGTTTGTTTGTTTGTTTGTTTGTTTGTTTGTTTGTTTATTAATAAATTTACCAAAAACAAGTTGAGTAACCCTTAAGTGTTGTCAAAAATAAAACCATTTTTTTGATTAACTACTAGCTCATTAATACTTTTTGATTTAATAATATAGTTAGTTAGTTATCTTTCTTTTTCAAGACTTTTAAAATATTTAATTACCACTAGTAATTTATTGCAAAAACAGGTAAGTTAGATCCAAGCATATCTACTACTTTCATCGGTAGATCAAGACCAGATGAAGAGTAGTGAAGACATATTCCTACATCTGCACTAGCCAACAATTTAGGGTAGTCTTCTGCTTTTAGCCAAACTGTTTATATTTATATATTTTTCCAACTTTTCTTCCTTTCTTCAATTATTTGTTCGTATCTTTCTTTTTCTGGTCCTTTTCCTAAAATATTAAAAAAATAAATAAATCAATCAATAATAAATAAAATTATTTGATGATTTAGATGAAATAAATTAGATATATTTTAAATGTTATTTGATATAATAAAAGTTATTTTAAAAAAATTATTTATTTAAATTAAATTTGAAAATATTTGTTTACCTGTGATAAGAAGGTGTAGCTTTGGATACAAAGAGTTTTGCTTATTTACTTCTTTTTCAGTTTCATATGATTGCATAGCATCTAATAAAATACTGAAATCCTTGAATTTTTTATAATAATAATAATACAATTTTATTTTTTAATATAAAATTGAAATAAATAAATACTTCATCTTTAGTCCAAGAAGTACTGCTAACTAAAAGTAGAGGTCTTTACTACTTTTTTATTATTTTTCCATTCACTTCTTCAGTGAAAAGTGTTTCTTTTTAATTAATGCTTAAACCAAGTTCAAGGAATAGCTTATGGGATTCCTGAAGAGAGATGGGCCCAAATAACTCAGTATTAGCTTTATCATAAAGGGTAGTTGCTTCTATATTCCAATTTTTTTTCAAATCGGCTTTCATAGCATCAGAAACGCAAAAGGCGAAATCACATTTTTTAGCAAAATATTTTTCATAGAATGTAGCCAGTTTTAAAATAATTTTTTGTTTCAAACCTAATGCTAAAATAGTATATCCATAATTATGAAAATCTACAATCATTTTGATTCTTCTCATGAAACAAATTATGGCCAACGAAGAAAGTACAGGAATTGAAGGAGGATTCTATTATTTAAATATTAACAATCAATTTACATTCATTCAATTTATTTTAGCATTATAAAATTAGATCAAAAAAACTCTATTTATTTTGTTTAATTCATTCTTATTAAAAAATAAAAGAAACCATCTAAAATATCTCTTTAAAAAACTTAAATTATAATTTTTTAACGAATGAATGAATTTTTGATGGTATGTTTTATCAATTTACATTTACTGTATGCATTCTTATAAATTATTTTAGTTTAAAAGCTAATTATTTACTTGTATTATAACAAATTCAGGTTTAGGCATTTTGAAAAGATAGATGTAAAAGAGCTAAAATATTTAAATTATAATTCTAAGAGCAGCATAAAGCAAATATAAGAATCTTGGTAATTTTTTAAGTTTGTTGACGAGATTTGAAGATATGTCAATAATTTTTATATTTGGATTGTCTCTAATTACTTTATGCACCTAATTTTCTACAAATTAATTTTAAATTATAAATGCTTATCTATCTTTTTAATTTACCTAATTAACCTACAAAATAAACTTCATAACCAGCTTAAGCCAATTATGTTGAATGATTTTTCATTCTTGGTGATCTACCAATATCGCCAAAAACGATGACAGATGCTACTTGCTTTTAGCTCATTTTCTTAAATTTATTAATAGTAAAAATAATTGTATTGATTATTATTTTTATAAAAGATCTGATCTCTTAAATCAGAATATTTTGTATCTATAAAAGTAGAAACTCAGAGAGTTAATTAATCTAATCATCAAAAAAAGATATATTTTTTATCAGAGAAGATCTAAGGAAGGACTAATATAAATAAATAAATTTGAAAGTTAATGAATGAGTTATTGAATAAATGATTTTTTAATTAATAATATAAGTGTTATAAATAAAGTAAATTATTTAATAAATTTCTTTAGAAATATTTTGAAGATATCAAAAATAAATTTGTTTAATTAGAATTAAAAGTTAGTTAGAATATACATATATAATTAATTATGTCATTATAGGAATACACATAGGATTTAAATAATCTTTGCAATAAATTAATTTAAGTATAAGATTTAAAGTTATTTGTTGAGAAATACGGTGTTAAAGGAATAGTAGGAGCAGGTTATTTAGCTATAAATAATAAAGATACATACATTAAATCTGAAAGAGTGATTAAGTAATGGATTAAAGATGAAAATCTTTATGAGAAATTTTTATTTAGCACTGATAAAGATGACTAAGAAGTAGTCAAATAGATGCTCTTCCATTAATAAACTCATGTAAGAACTCTTGTTTCTGAGTGCATAGAATTTCATGCATATGATATTGGCTTATTTTTAGAAAGAAATTAATAAAATGAACTCTATCAATCTTACTTGCTAGTTCTTATCCATTTATTAGCTGATTAAGAAACAGAAGTCGCCTTAAAGATTTTGAGAGCGCTCAAAAAAATGACCAAAATGGAAAACAATGTTTAATTTATGGAAGATGATTTCTGGCTTTAGAAGGTTGAAGAAGGCGTTCAAGCAGCAGATGAAGTTGTTGCTTTAAGATTTATGGAACTTATTGTTGCAATGTCAAATACAAATGAAAGAATACACAATAAATTAGTTAACAAAGGTAAATAATTAATTAGTTAGTTAATTTTTTTGAAGTATTTTAATATTATTTATATTTGACAGGTTTGCTAGAAAAATCTATACAATTATATCAAACTGATGATTTGCTTGTGAAGTTAAATGCAGTAGAAATATTTTCTTATTTCGGAGAGAAAGATTACAATTCAAAATATCTTGCTGAACATAAAATTACCTAATAAATTATTGCAGAGGCCTTCAATTAAAAAGAAGAATTGTATATTAGAAAATACTCTATGTTGCTTGTTGCTAAAATGATAGCAAGTTCTGTTATGAAATTGACTCCATAATTAGCTAAAGATACTCTAGCTTTTATTCAACAGCTTATCCAATCTAAATTATAAGAAGAAATATCATCTGCATTTGAAATTATGTCCTTCATTTGCATCAAATAAGAAGTAAATTTTTAAAAAGAATTAATGAAATAAATAAATAATTTTTTAATTTAAAATAATATTTAGGGAGTAAATTTAATTGTAAAAGATAAGATTGTCCTTAAAACTCTTTTGGACTATACTTCAAGCACTAAAGTCGAATTAAGAAAAAAATGTGTGAATGTATTTAGTCATATTCTATTTACAAATAGTTCAACCCCAAAAAACAAAAATACTGTGTTTAATTTATTGATGTGTTTTGGTAACTCCTAAATGGCAAATTAAATAATAAATTTTGAAAATTAATATGAAAACCTAGATTAGTTGTAAAATAGCTTTAAAGTTATAGAATAAAATCTGTTTTCTCCTTTCGAAGATATAGAGCTAGATTACATGCTTTTACTTAAACGTAAATTAATATAATTTTAAAATATTTATCATTTAATTCAAAATTAATTATAATTTTAGATTGCTTCTTATATGAAGAAATATGCTTCTAGTATATACAAACACCTAAAAGTATAGAATACATGACATCTCATCTCTGCAAAAATAAACTAATCTTTGATTTGAAAAGAGAATTAAGAGATACTCTCATCGCCGTTTGTAAGAAGAACTCTAAAAATAACAAACTCTATGAAGTATTTATTGATAACTATTATAAAGCCTTACAAAATAAATCCAATCCTTCTCAAGAAATGCAATACGAATCTTCTACTTTATGAAATCCTCTAAATAAATTTATAGAATTAGAATCATTCTATCTAAATTATATATTCAGTTTAATTTTGTATTAATTAATTATAATATTCTAAAAAACATTCAAAAAATCAAAAATTTTACATGTAATACATATAAATAAAATAAGTCCATTTATTTAAATATTTCTAAAAATTTTATTTTATTTTTTGGTGATTGTAAAAAATAATAAAAAAGAGAAAAATGAATGAATGAATAGAATTAAGATTTAATAATATATATTTTATGTAAATATAAATTTATTTATTAAGAAGTTGATTTAATTATTAAAAATTAATTTTATTTATTTATATATGTATAAATAGAATAGAATAGCATTTTTTGATTAAATTTATATCTAAAGATAGTATTTATTTATTTTATTTTATTTTGCTTGTTTTATTAAGAAAATTATAATGATTTAATTTCTCAATTATTTGTAATTTCTACTTTTTCTACTTTTTTAGTACGTTCTGGTTTAGGTGCAGAGAGTTGCTGAACATTATTTAATTCCATATTTTATTACTTTCTGTGTTTAGCTTATTTTTATTCTTATTTTCTTCTTTTGGCATTCTAAATATATTTAGGAAGATGTTGTTTACGCTATACTTTGTTTATATCTTAGTTGTATTTAAACTTATCTTTAAGTGCTTCTCTATAATTCAAGGAGTTTTAAAGTCTTTTATCAACAACACCAAGTTATTGGCTTGCTTTAGCTTTCCAGATTCTGATATTCATATCATCAGATCCACTTAATATAAATTAGTTATCCATAGACCAGCAGACTGAAAATATTTAATGCATTCTTTTTGTGTGATAAATTTCTTCACTTTTGCCTTTTTCAACATCGAAAATACGAATTGTTTTATCATAACTTCCTGTTACAAATTTGCGGCCAGTAGGGGCAATATCTAGATCCATGACAGCACCAATATGATCTTTGTGAATCATTTTAGCTTATTCCATTTTACGCATATCAAAGCTGTAGCAATTACCATCATCACAACCTACAATTAAGTTAACAGGTTCAGTAGGATTCCAGCAAATTGTTTAGCATTTATTAGAAAGAAATATTTTTTGAATAGCAGTATCTCCTCTGGTATCATAAAGAACGACACTTCTATCAATACCAGTACCAGCGATTAAGTTGAATTAGGAAGGATTGTATTTAACCTTAAGTACAGTATCAATACCCCATTCGAAACTCTAAACTGGTTTAGATCTTTCATAATTCCAAACTTAAACTACACCACCGCTTGTGACAAAATTATCTCCTTTCCAGCAATGGTCAACATTACCTAACACATGCTTGCTATAGAATACGTTTAAAGGATCTCTATCTGGATTATTCAATTAATCTTAGAAATCATAAAGATTAATAATATTATCAGCACCACTTGATAAAAATCTATTTTATTAAAAAAATATATTTAATTCACATATTATAATCTCAACTCAATTAATATTTATAATTCTATTTTCCTATTTAATCCTAACATACTTCATTAAATAAAATCAAGTAATTAATTAGTTGTTTTAAATTCTATTTTTCTAAATAAGCATTAAGCAAGTTCTGCTAAAATTAAATTTTCTTTTCTATTTAAAACTTCTAAAAAGTATTTATTTATTTATTAATTGATTGATTCTTTATGTTATAATTATTCATTTTATTTCTTAAATATTATAGAAGCATATTGGAAGAATTTGTTATTTATTTATATACATTTTATTTTACTTTGATTCTTTATTTAATTGAAATCTTATTTAAGATTATTAAAATAAAGCTAAACCTATTTATTTATTTCACATAACTTAAATTAATTGCTTAAAATGGTAAACTATCTATCTATCTACCTCGTATCTTTTAAAAATAATTGAGATTAATCTTATCATAAAATTCCTAGAATAGTTTGTATGCTTGCTTGCTATAATTATATTTTTTGTTATGCTTCTATGTAATACCTACTAGAAACTAGTATTTTATTGACTTTAAATACCAAAATTTAGTTTTAAATTGCATTTTACTTTAAATTTCATTAGCTTATTTAAAAAAATATTTTTCTTTGTAAAAAATATGTTATAAATATGAGAAAAAAAAATATTTTGAATTACCTTTAACCATCTCTAGAGAAAGAAACACCTTTAACAGATTATTTATGAGCATTTAGAGAAAAAAGAGTTTTACGCTCAGAAATGTCCCAAGCTCTTAATTCACCATCAAAAGTACCTGAAATAACCTTAACTAAACTATTTGGGCATTTAGTAATAACTGAAATTGAATCAGAGTGTCCAGTTAAGCATCCCAAAAAGGGTTTGGCAAACATTTTATCTAATTTAGTAGCAACTAAAGCTCTTTAATGTTCACGAGCTTTTTGGAACTAATGAAGAGTGGGATTTGAGTTTCTTTAAACTTTAGTTATATCGTATTTAGTTTCACGAACGTAATCGTTTGAAGATCTACAAATTGTATTTATCTTGACCATTTTTTAACTTGAATTTGATGTAATCAACCTTATTTATTATATATTCGTTCAAAGACTATTATTAATAATATGCTTTTACTATTAATTATTCAAAAGAAAACTATTAATTATTATTTAAACTTTATTTTTAGCTTTATTCCTTTTACTCTTAATGACTTTTGAGCATCAGATAGATAGATAAATAAATAAATACATAAACAAAAAAAATAAATAGGCAGTCATAATTTTTTTCAATTTTATTAAAATACTTCATAGAATTATAATTCACTTCATTTAAAAAATATCTAAGTAGAAATATTAAAAGAATGACAAAACCAAATATGAAGTCTATCTTTTTTAATAGTTTTTTTGAGTAAGAATTAAACATAAAATAATTAATTTAAACTCTAAGATGAAAATCATCTTATTGTAAAAAATTAGCTAAAAAAATAAATCTTAAAATTTACTTTTTCTTTTTTATAAAATTATTTATAATCTAAAATATTGATTTAATTATAATTATTAAAAATTAATTCCTAAAATCTATATTTTAAGTAATATTTAGTAATTAATTAATAAGATCATCAATTTCTAAATATTAAAACTATCTAATTGATTTTGTTTTATTATAATTTTTTAAATGTAGTTTATCTTTTAAAAAAATATATTTATTATCTATAATATTGATTTAACTATTTATTTTATGAATAATTGTTAATAAGTCAGTTACTTTATATATTGATTTTAAGTTTGTTTTCATCTGAAGTAATGAATAAGATCATCTTATTTATTTTGTAAACAATAAAACTATTAAAAATAGCTTTCTTTTTATATATTTTTAAAAATATAATTACTTATTTAAAGAATAAGAAAAAATGATAAGCATCATCAATTTACAGTATCTTTAAAAATTATAAAAGTATATGATTTCTAAGTAAACTAAACAAGTAGTTCATTTTTTATTAATAACAAATTACTAAATATAGCTTCGTAGCTACAAAATAAAATAGACTATTTTTATGTAATAAACTCTATTATTTTGGATACCTTTTAACATTATTTGATAAATCTTAATAAGTTAAATCATACATTTATTTATTTATTTATTTATTTATTTTAAACCAATTTACTCTAATATTTATAAAAATGTTAATTTTTTCAGTAAGATAGTACAAAAATGAATGATAAATAAGTAAATGTTAAATAATAATATTTCTAAAAATAGTTTGTTATCTATCTGTTAAAATATACTTATTTTTTAAAATGAACTTAGTTTATTGTGTTTGCATAATTAAACATAAAATAAAAATTTATTTTTAACAAGGAAATAAATACAAAGAATAACTTTTGAGTTATCTTTTAAAGTTGAATAGATATTTCGAATTAATAAAATTTGTTTTATATATTAATGTGTTTTTCTAAATATTCTAATAATAGGTATAGATAGATATTATCGATTAATATTTTACAATTTTTTTGTTTAATTAAACTAATATGAATAAATGAATGAATGATATTTATTCTATTTACAAAATACTTAAAATAAAATATGAATTTAATTTTAAATATAATCAACATCAAATAGAATTATGAATTTGACTATCACCTTTTTAGTATTGAAGAGAAGATATAGGATTAATTAATTTATTTAATTAATTAATTAAGAAGATTATAAATAAATAAATTATATTTGTTTTCTAATCTAGTTTTAAAACTAATCTGTCTATGAAATTGAGATATGTTTGTAATTAAGTAAGATACACTAACTAAATAATGAATTAAGAAAAGCGATTAATCTGTTGTCTAAATTAATTAACTATTTTTTTTTTTGAATTAAACTTTTAGCATATTTTTTAACTCTCTTAAAAAAACTCTTTAAAATATAAACATGTATGTTAGAAATATAGAAATATACATTAATTGAGTAAATTTTTTATAGTTATAAGTATAAAAAAGTGTTAGAAAAAGATTTTTTGAAGAGATTTAAGCAGTTAGTTAAATTTAAGCAATATTTTTAATTAGAATCACTCATCTTCTTCTGATGATCCTTCAGCTTCTTCTTCATCATCATCTTCTTCTTCAGCTTCTTCTTCAGCATCTTCTTCATCTTCTTCTTCTTCTTCATCATCTTCCTCTTCTTCTTGTTGTTAAGGAACTTATTTTTTAGATTTTTTAACTTGGGCTGCTTAAGGTTCAGATTCATCTTCCTCTTCTTCTTCTTCATCTTCATCGCCTTCTTCATCATCTTCGTCATCACCTTCTTCTTCTTCGTCGTCATCATCTTCTTCTTCATCATCATCATTGCTTTTTTTGGGAGCAGGTCTTTAAACTTGTTCTTCTTCACTGCTTTCACCTTCTTCCTCTTCTTCTTCATCTTCCTCCTCTTCTTCTTCGTCTTCATCATCATCTTCGTCTTGATCTCCTTAAGCATCAGAGGGTTAATCGGGAATATCATCTTTTTATTTTAAATATTCTTCCATATTAATTTCGGAATGTTCAGAAGTGACTTCGCCTATGAAAAAAATGAGAAAAGATTAGAAATTGGAAGTAAAATAAATAAAAATGTTGATAAATGAAAGGAAGAAATAGTAAATTATGCTAATAAGCACCTATTTACAAATTTTTTATGAAATAAAAATTTAAATACGAAGTTTCAGAAAAAAATTTAAATGGATAAATATTGCCTAAATAAATATAATTAAATAATAAATAAATAAATTATTTTATTACCGTCGTCTTCTAAGACGTCTACTTCTTCATTCAATTCTTCAGCATCAATATCACTATCTTCTGATTCAGATTTATTGCCTCTTAACTTCTTTTTCAATTCAGGCTCTTCACTTGAGTTTAAGTTCTTTCTCTTATTAGATGACATTTTTATAATAATTTTTTTTGTTGGTCTTGTTATTTAATTAAAACTATATTGTTTGCTTTTATTTATGTATGAAAGATATTTATTTCAATATAATTGGTTATTATTTAAAATATGATTTCTCCTTTATTTGTATATATCTCATTCTCCTATCATCTGATTCAATTTACTTTGATACTTCTTTATTTTAAAGTCAAAGAGGGAATATTATTTTCCCGCATCTCAGCTATTTTTTGAGTTTATTTTCATCTCAAATGATACATTTGATTCATTCATTCATTATTTAATTAATTAATTAACTACCTTAAAACTTTGCTTATTATTTGGCGTTGCAAATTATCACTTAATTATTTTTAAATTCCAAATGAACAATCAAAGAATGAAAGAAAACTGACTGTATATAGGGTTTAACGAAAGAAAAGATAAGGTAATAGATAATCAGGAACCTTAACAAAATTAATTTTTGTTATGAATGTTTTGAAAAGAAAATTTAAAAAAAGTTACTTTAATAATATTCTAAAATACATAAATTGAAAATCTATCTATCTATCTAGAATTCTGTTTAACAATTTCTGATTATATCAAAATGATTGTTTTTTAATGAAACTTTAAATAAAAAAATATTAATCAACCAATAAAAAAACGAATATTTTAACTTTTAATTTCACGCATTACTGAAACAAATAATAAGTTATTTATTTGTAAATTAATGATTGGCATTCATTATAAAAACATATCAATCAAATAATTAAAAAATTTAAATAAATTTTAATAGTATTTATTATTAAATTTAATCATTTCTGTGAGCACTCACTATTTATTATGAAAAATATTAATCTAAATTCAAAATTATTTTATTTTATTATGTTTATAATTGAATGTCTTTTAATTTATTAGATAATAAATGGATAGGAAAATATTTCACAATAATTTTGAAATTAATTCTAATTATTTTGTTTGTTTTTGTAAATAATTTAAATAATAATTAGTTAGTATAAATCCCAAAATTAATTATTCTTTATTTTAAAGTTAGTAAGATTTAACAAATAAAATATTTTTTATTTTTTAGACGTAAATTAACATTAAAATGAATTTTTTTATTTACAAAAAATGTTTATTAATCTATAAAATAAATATGCTTTTAATTATTAATGAAATTAGAGAAAAAATTTCATCAAAAAATGTAATATTTACAGAAGTTTTATAGATCTTTCAGTATTTGATAAAAAATACAGAAAATCCATCCCAATAAAGCCGAAGTGAATTTGAACATTCATTATATTTTATTATATTAATTTGAAATATACTTTCATTTTAAATATTTTCCCACAATTAAATTAGTGTGAACATTCATTTTTTAATCTAATTAATTATTTTACATCTAAAATATAAAATTTTAATAACTAAATAATAATATTTTTAAAATTAAAATTATATTCCACTATCCTTATTAGATAGATATTGATTTAAATCTATGTTTCCAATAAAAATTGATTCTTTATATTTTTAAATAAATACATATATATTCCAACTCTGTATTAATATTGGTATATCCATACATACATTTATTTATTTATATATTGCACATTAAGAGCTCATATATTTTTTAGAATAATTTCTGTTTAAAATTTATTTAAAAGTTTTATTATGAATAATAAAAAATATTTTTACTCCAATACACAGCTACTGTTAATCACTTTATATAAAAACTAATATTTTAAGTTATTATTCAAAATATTTTTTATAGAAAACAAACTTGTATATTAACAGTATGTATGAAGACTTTAAATAATAAAAAATTAATGAGTGAATGGATAGATGATTGGAAAAGCCTATTTAATTTATAATATAAAAATAGATGAATTGTTTGAATTATTGATTATAAATACACGAGCAATATAAATAAATTAATTTAAAGATTAAAATATGCGATTACTTGTGTAAATAATATATTTTATTATAATAGCTAGATTTAATTTAAGGTATATTTAATATATAATTTCTTTTAATTTAAAATTATTTAGTTAGTTAGTTATTTATTTATTTAATTTTCTTTATTAAGATTTATTTTTTGCTTATTTTGAAATCTACTTTTACTTTTTAAATAAATATAACTAGTTGTATTGATTACTAAAGCAATACAACTAAAAAATATCTATTAACCAATCAGTCAGAGAATTCTTAGCAGAACTTTTCAAAGTCTTAATATTTAATCTTAACTGAGGGGATAGAGTTAATACTTTTGCGAGATCTAGCACTGAATTACTAATTAATTTATTTAAAATTATTTTATATTTATAATAGTTTGAATCAATTTACAGATAACATTGTAGATGCTCTTGAGCTTCTTCTTTTTCTATCTTCATCTTGGTTTTCGAATAAAGCACAGAATGTCTAATAATCAAGTTCTTCTGAACTAGCTTCTATTCTTTCCATAATCTTTTCCATATCAAAAGTTAAGTCGAACTCTTCCTTAATAATTTTCAACATGGCAGTTTTCATAACTCTTCCTGTGGAGTCAGGATTTCCTCCTAAGGCTACAAAAGCATCAACTATTTTTTATGTTTTAATAAATTAATTAATTAATAAGTACTTTGAAACTAAAACTTATCAATTAAAAAATTTAGTTTTTTAAAGAAAGAATGTAATATGATTTAAAACAGTTAGTTTTTATGGTTTATATGTTAATTTTTATTTGCAAAATTTGTATTTGATAATTATTTCGTATCCATTTCATTATTTATATCCAAAATAAGTATAATTTATTACTGAATTCGCTCTAGTAATCATCGTCGCCTTCTTCCATAAGCTTTTATTCCTTTTATCTTAAAACGCCTACAATTAAAAATACTGTCTCTAATTCTATTGATTTAATTCCTCTGTCTTCAAGTTCCTTGAAAATAGCCTTCTTAACTCCGTCATCTATTGAGAACTGCATGTCTAATTAATTAAATAAGAGGATTAAATTAGTTCTTTTTATTTTTTACAGATCGATCAATTCATTAAGTATGGAATTTAAAACAATTCTTTATAAATAAAGCAATTGGTTTGCTTATCAAATTATAAAAAAAAGTATTACTTTTAAGGATGCTGAGCAATTAATGGAATTAAATCTTTCCGCTGTCAGTTGAATCATATTTTTTGAAGTTGAAGTTGATCATTTCTAAATCAACTCTCTCTATTCCATATTTTTGCATAATTCTAATTGTAAGATCATCTTGCTATCCAATTAATTTAGATTATCTTCTGAAGAGAGCAGCAGCGTTAGATACCTTTCTTTGGCCATCTCTATTTGCATTAGATTAGATATTGCCTTGATTTT
This sequence comes from Tetrahymena thermophila SB210, assembly GCF_000189635.1. Classification (NCBI taxonomy): domain Eukaryota; phylum Ciliophora; class Oligohymenophorea; order Hymenostomatida; family Tetrahymenidae; genus Tetrahymena; species Tetrahymena thermophila. Next base: position 98,645 of record NW_002476372.1, read on the forward strand.
AAGTAGAGGATTGCTTTGTATCAAACTCGTTTGACTCTTTGTTAGGGCCCTTTGTAATTTTCTTTGTGTTCATTTGAGTATTTGTTAATATTTATTTATTTATTTTGATATGTTGTAAATGTTTTTAGTAAATATCTTATTATACACTGACTTTTGATTCTTCAAAAATTTGTTTTTTAATATCTGCCAATGTAAAATATGTGAATTTAATTAAATATCAAAATCTCTTTATAAATAATGATTCAGTAGGATTGACGAAAAACTAATTTCAATAATAATCAAACAATTTATAAGTATCACTTGATATCTCTTACTTAATATTGCTCAAGCAAAAATTAAGTTTTTCATTATAACTTTAATACAATACAATACAATACAATACAAATCAAATCAATAAATAAATATTATTTACTCCATTAAATTTTTTTATAATTTTGTTAGTAATATATAATTAATAATGATTAGCTCACTCATTAATAATCTTTGGTGAAATTATAATTCTGTTCTTTAGATCAATTACTTAATAAAAAAAAAATATTTATTTGAAACTGAAATAAATTACTTTTTTTTGAAAGTAATAATGTAAAATGAATAAATAAATAAATTATTTATAAAATTTTTTAGATATACTTCAAATTTGTCATACTATTTGTAAATTAAATCAATTTTTTATTTTAAAAGATATTAATTAATTAATTATTCAATCAATTATTTTTATTAATTAAAAAAAAATATTATAAATTTTTTAATGAATAAATTTTTATTTATTAATTAATTTTTTTATTATTTGATAATAAATACTGTAAATTTAAAAAAATGGTATTTTTTTTGATATGATATTGAAAAATATAGTATCAAATAAAGAAGATATATTAAAAAAAATTATTTATTTATTTTTTATAATAATATCAAAAATGAAATAATTATTTGAGGATTGATTGATAATGTATGAAATGATATTTAGCTATAATTAAATATTTACTAGCTAGCTATTCACTCCCAAATTCTATCTAAACCTTTTAAAAATTAGATTTTTATCAATTTTTTAGAATTAAAATAAAAAGGGTAAGATATTAAATAGTTAATAATAAATCTTTAGATTGTGGCAGATGAATTTATTTTTCTCAACAATCATAAACTAAACAATTTGTGTATATTTATCTATTTTTATTAATTAAATTAATCTCAATACTTATTACAAAAACTGATGAAAATAAACACAAGAAATATAGAAAAAAACATTTTCTAATGCTACAACTAGAAAGGTGTTAGTTAGTTAGTAATCTCTCTGTACTTAAAGGAAACTTGCTAAACAAATTTGAAACTAGTATAACAGTTGATGGGAACTTATTTTTATCTAGAGTAAAAAAATGAATAAAAAGAATAATAAGAAAAATTGTGAACTACAAGAAGTATATGCTTAATGAAAAATGAAATACTTACCTAGGATCTTGAATTTAAATTAATTATTGAGCACATTAATAAAAATTAAAATATAATTATCTATTCCTAAGTTTAAAATTGTGGAATTTCTGATAAAGTATTTGAAGTTCTAAAAAGTTTAGTGATTAATTAATCCCTTATCGGTTAAGCTGATCACAGCAAATTTTATCAAAATAGAGAGTCATTACATATCAATTATAATTCGCCAAGCAGTTACTGAAGTAAATGAATTAAGTACAGAAGCAGATATATATAATGAAATGAGGTGATGCTTTAACTAATAATATTCTTGATGTTTGTTGTAATAGACCTTTCTTATTTACAATAATCTATATATCTACTCATACAATACTATTTTTTAGAATAATAAATGATTGATAAAATCTCAAATTATTGATTGATTATGAGTTAACAATAAATTATTTTTTTAAAGTAAAAAATTTTATAAATAAGTGTATGAATGAATGAATAAATAAATAAATTTACATATTTAAAAAAATGATTTATTTTAGTAAATATGTTTTTTTATTATAGAATTAAATAAATAAATAACTTTGTTTTTTTGAAAATATGAAAAGTTTATAGCATGAGACTATGTCAGGTTTTCTTTTGAATTACGATTATAAGTAAATTGGATATGTTTAATTATTCTTTTGATTATTGTAGATGCTTGATGTAGAAGATTTTGTATGATCATAAATAAATTAATCAATATTTATCGATTTTATTAATACATTGATTACTATATATTAATGAAGCGCAATACATTCTTTTTTGCTTGGAGTGCTTTAGAAAATATGTAAGAAAAAATTTTGAAGAAAAAATTTTTAGAAATAAAATTAGGCTCAAAAAGGTGAGGCTGGAATCCTACCAGAATTTAGTTAAAATTTGAAATAGATTCTCATGATTTGAAAAGAAAACAAATCTTTTAATTTTATTGTAGAGGTAATCATATTGTAGACTGAATTTGATCATAAATTAATTAATATTTATCTATTTGATATAATAAAATATTGATTAACAATGTTTGATAAAAGATTTATAAAATTCTTATTTTTGATATAAAGATTAGGATTTATTTACTTATTTGTATAATTTATTAATTAAAAATAAAAATAAAAAGTGCATAATACATTTTACAAATATAGAAAGATAGATAAATATAAATAGAAAAATGGACGTAAAATCTCATCCTATTAGCAACTTCTCTCTCAATTACTTTAAATTAATCTCTGAAAAAAATAACTTCTTCTTTTCCCCTGCTTCTATATACCTAGCATTAAGCTTAACTGCTGCTGGCTCTGCAGGTTAAACCCTCAAAGAATTCTAAAATGTATTAAATTTTTAGAATGTAGAAGAAATGGGAAAATAAATAAGTTCATTAAGTGAATAGCTTTAGCAATCTTCTTAGTCATTCACTGTTTCTTCAGCTAATAGAATCTATACCGGAGTTTCAGAAATAGTAAACGATTATAAATAATTTGTTGAAAAATATTATAAATCAGGATTTGAATAAGTTGACTTCAGCTAAACCGAAGCTGTTAGGTAAAACATAAACTAATGGGTCTCCAAACAAACAAGAGAAAAAATCTAAGAACTTTTACCAAAAGATAGTATTAATGCTGCAACTAGAATGGTATTAGTAAATGCTCAATACTTAAAAGCAGATTGGCTAAACAAATTCCAAAGCAATAAAACAGCTGACTAATACTTTTATCTTGAGCCAAACAATTAATAAAAAAAAGTAAAAATAAAAATGATGAGTAATGAAGGAATTTATGGGTATGGCAAGTTTAATGACTTTGAATATGTTTAGCTTCCTTACTAAAATCTAAATTTTGCTATGGAAATATTTTTGCCTAGTAATAATATCTAAGATCTAGAGTCTTAATTAACTGCAGAATAAATGCAAAATGCTTTGAAAAAATCATAAAAGACTAATATAAAACTCTCCATTCCTAAGTTCAAAATGAGTGGAATCTCTCATAAAGTATTAGAGGTTCTAAAAACTTTAGGGATTAATGAAGCTCTGACAGGTAATGCTGACTTCAGCAAACTATGTGAAACAGAGAGTCTTTTCATATCAGATGTAATTCATCAAGCAGTTATTGAAGTAAATGAATTAGGTACAGAAGCAGCAGCTGCAACAGCAGTTATTATGAAAAATTGTAGTCTTAAAGTTAATAAAACTCCTTTAATTTGTTGCGATAGACCTTTCTTATTTACAATCACTCATATTCCTACTCACACAATACTATTTATGGGAAGAATAACTGATCCATCAAAAATTAATTGAATAATAATATATAAATAAATTAAAATTATTAACTTTTTAAGAGTTTTAATGAATGGAAAATGATTGAGCAATAGTATAAATCATTTTTTTTAATTAAAACTTTTTTATTTTTTAAGTATCAAATTAATAAATTTCTCATTTAAATATATTTCAACATTTTGTATGATTAAATAAAATTTTATTTTAATACTAGAAATATTTAAAGAATTATATTGCTTAATAATAAAGTATTTATTTCATAATAATGTATTTTTATTCAACATTGTATACATTTAACCAAATAATTTGTTTATTTTCAGCAAATTTAATTTTTATTAATGAAGACGCATAGGGTGTTAAAATATAATATTAAACAAACATAAAAAATATTAAATGAATAAATATTTTCTGACAATGTGAATATTAACAACTTACAAAATATTTATTTTGTTTTCAAAATTTTCTCTAAATAGTAAAAGTAAAAAGGATTAAACTAAAATTATATATCAAACAAAAAGTGCGTTTAATTCTAAAATAAATCAAGCAATCTGATTTATAGAATCTATTTATTTTAAATATCTAAAGTTATTTAATAGAATTAATTTATTTTCTTAATAATTTTTTAATTTAATTATTTTATTAAAATATTAAATAACTAATTTGATATAAATTTTAAAGATTATTTAGTTATCAAATAATAAAATTTATCAATAAAATAAGTATTTCGTTTTAAAATAATATCTTTATTATGCATGTATATTTATGTCTGTTTATCTATCAGCTTTTTTTATTTATATATCAATAATCAATATGGGTAGAGTAGAATGAATCGTTGAAATTTTAAATATATAATGATATGAGGTGTTACTATAATTAATACAATTTTTGAGGCTCTTTACAAGAACCCATATACTTATTAATACAATACTATTTTTGGATAGAATAAATGGTCAATAAAATCTCAAATGATTGATTGATTGATTCTGAATTAACAAGTGTATGAATGAATGAATGAATGAATGAATGAATGAATGAATGAATGAATGAATAAATAAATAAATAAATTTACATATTTAAAAAATTTGATTATCTTAGAAAATATGTTTTTTTATTTCAGAATTAAATAAATAAATTTGCTTTTTTTGAAAATATCTAAACTTTAAAGAATTAGAATATGTAAGGTTTTTCTTTTGAATTACTATTGTAAATTGGATATAGATATTTTTAATTATCAAAAAATATCTTTTGATTACTGTAGATGCTTGAAGTAGAAGATTTTGTATGATCATAAATAAATTAATAAATATTTATCTATTTTCTTATATTAAGATATTGATTATTATTATTGGAAGAGGAATTAATCAAAAAATTTCATTAAAAAATTACAAATATTTTTGATATTAATAGATGGTTAATCCTTATCTTTTCATTTGCATAATTAATTAATAAATATAAATAAAAGATATCTCATTATTTTAAAATTAAAATTGAATACTAACAACGAATATGGACTTAAAATCTCATCCTGTTAGCAGCTTCTCTCTCAATTACTTTAAGTTAATCTCTGAGAAAAATAATTTCTTCTTTTCTCCTGCTTCTATATATCTAGCATTAAGCTTAACTGCTGCTGGCTCTGCAGGTTAAACCCTCAAAGAATTCTAAAATGTATTGAATTTTTAGAATGTAGAAGAAATGGGCAAATAAATAAGTTCATTAAACTAATAGCTTTAGTAATCTTCCTAGTCCTTCACTATCTCTTCTGCTAATAGAATTTACAGTGGAGTTTAAGCAGTAACAAACGATTACAAATAATTTGTAGAAAAATATTTTCAATCAGGATTTGAAAATGTTAACTTCAACCAAGCTGAAGCTGTGAGGGAAAATATTAACGAATGGGTTTCCTAATAAACAAGAGAAAAAATTAAAGAGCTTTTAAAATAAGGCACTATCGATGCCTCAACTAGAATGGTACTAGTAAATGCTCTTTACTTAAAAGCAGACTGGTTATACAAGTTTTAAGGTAATAATACAGCTGATAGATACTTCTACATTGAGCCAAACAACGAATAAAAAAAAGTTTTAACAAAGATGATGAGTAACTCAGCAACATATGGCTATGGCAAGTTTGATGGCTTTGAATATGTTTAGCTTCCTTACTAAAATAAAGATTTTGCTATGGAAATATTCTTGCCCAGCAATAGTATTTATGATCTAGAGTCTAAATTAACTGTAGAATAAATGCAAAATGCTATGAATAATTCTTAAAAGACTAAAATAAAATTATTCTTGCCAAAATTTAAAATGAATGGAATTTCTCATAAAGCATTAGATATTCTACAAAACTTGGGTATTGTTGAAGCTCTAACTCCTTAAGCTAATTTTAGCAATTTGTGTTAAACTGAGAATCTTTACATATCAGATGTTATTCACCAAGCAGTTATTGAGGTGAATGAATAAGGAACAGAAGCAGCAGCAGCAACAGCAGTCCTTATGAGGGAAAGGTGTGCTTTAATAATTAATGAAACCCCTGAAGTCCATTGTGATAGACCCTTCTTATTTACTATTACTCATGTTCCTACTCACACTGTATTATTTTTAGGTAGAATAACAAATCCATAAAATATTAATTGATTGAATAATTGATTAATTATTAATAGCACAATAATTGTTTTATAAAAATTAAAAAAATAATATGTATTTGTACTATAAATATTTTAGTTAAAATCGATTATTAAAGAAAATATAAAATTTTTAAATAAATAAATAAAGTATTTATTATTATTTTTGCTATAACTTTATTTTTTACTTTTTAAATAAAATAATATTTTTAGAATTTTTAATCGAATATATATCCTAAAATTAAATTTAAAAAGATTTTAAAATGAAAAAGTATGAAGAATATTTTTCAAATATTGTTAGGAAATATATTAAATAATAGTTTTAAGATATTAGAAAATATTATTTTTGATTCAAAATATATCTTGAAAATTATATGTAATTTTTAATAAGTATCAGCAATAATAAATAGATTAGCTAGAATGAAATTTATACCAATAAAAATAGATTTTAATATAAAATTTAACTCTTTGTTAACTCTTTTTAAGTTTTATTTTTTTATTTTTTATTTTTAAAGTTTAATAAGTTGGCTAGCTATTCACATTCATTTTCGTTCATATAATTTGCAACTATTTATTTAATTATTACCATAAATCATCATTAATATAAGTGATTCATTTTTTATATAACTAAAGCTAAAAGTTAATATTGCATTTATAATTTTTTACTAATATCCAATAAATTATTCATTAATTTACATCAATAAAATTTATTCATCAATCAGACAGAATTAAGATATTTTCACCATAAAAATAATCCATAAAAATATAATCAAAAAACTTAATCTAATTATTTATTATTTACCCGGATCTATCAATAACATCAATTGAATTCCTCAAAAAATAGTAAACTATTATTGGCTTTACTTTTCATTTTCTATTTTTATTTATTAATTCATAATACTAACTATTTATTTATTTATTTTTGTAGATAAAAGTTTTCATAAATAAAACTATAATTCTTAAATAATAAATTTAAAATTATTTTTGTGTCTCTTCATTTTTTATTTTTAATATTATTAAGTATATTCTACATTATTGTTAATCAAGACATACAGGGGGAGGGAAGCTAAAAATCAAATGGATCTATAAAAATCTATGATAACTCTTAAAAAGTTTTTAGAAATAAAATTATGCTCAAAAATTTGAGGCTGAAATCCTACCTAGTATTTAGTGAAAATTTGAAATAGATTCTCGCAATTTATAAAGAAAACAAATCTTTTAATTATTTATTGTAGAGGTAATTATATTGTAGACTCAAATTGATCATAAATTAGTTAATATTTATCTATTTGATATACTAAAATATTGATTAAGATTGCTTGATAAAAGATTTATAACTTAAATTAATATCATTCTTATTTTTGATATAAAGATTAGGATTTATTTACTTATTTGTATAATTTATTAATTAATAATAAAAATAAAAAGTGCGTATTAAATAATACAAATATAGAAAGATAGATAAATATAAATAGAAAGATGGACGTAAAATCTCATCCTGTTAGCAGCTTCTCTCTCAATTACTTTAAATTAATCTCTGAGAAAAATAACTTCTTCTTTTCCCCTGCTTCTATATACCTAGCATTAAGCTTAACTGCTGCAGGCTCTGCAGGTTAAACCCTCAAAGAATTCTAAAATGTATTGCATTTTTAGAATGTAGAAGAAATGGGAAAATAAATAAGTTCATTAAGCGAATAGCTTTAGCAATCTTCCTAGTCCTTCACTGTTTCTTCAGCTAATAGAATCTATACCGGAGTTTCAGCAGTAGTAAACGATTATAAATAATTTGTTGAAAAATATTTTCAATCAGGATTTGAATAAGTTGACTTCAGCTAAACCGAAGCTGTTAGGTAAAACATAAACTAATGGGTCTCCAAACAAACAAGAGAAAAAATCTAAGAACTTTTATCAAAAGATAGTATTAATGCTGCAACTAGAATGGTATTAGTAAATGCTCTATACTTAAAAGCAGATTGGCTAAACAAATTCCAAAGCAATAAAACAGCTGACTCATACTTTTATCTTGAGCCAAACAATTAATAAAAAAAAGTAATGATAAAAATGATGAATAATGATGGAATTTATGGATATGGCAAGTTTGATAACTTTGAATATGTTTAGCTTCCTTACTAAAATCTAAACTTTGCTATGGAAATATTTTTGCCTAGTAATAATATCTAAGATCTAGAGTCTTAATTAACTGCAGAATAAATGCAAAATGCTTTGAAAAAATCATAAAAGACTAATATCAAACTATCCATCCCTAAGTTCAAAATGAGTGGAATCTCTCATAAAGTATTAGATGTTCTAAAAACTTTAGGGATCAATGAAGCTCTGACAGGAAATGCTGACTTCAGCAAACTATGTGAAACAGAGAGTCTTTTCATATCAGATGTAATTCATCAAGCAGTTATTGAAGTAAATGAATTAGGTACAGAAGCAGCAGCAGCAACAGCAGTTATTATGTCAAGAAGTGCTATGATTAATAAAAATCCAGAAGTTCGTTGTGATAGACCTTTCATATTTACAATCACCCATATCCCTACTCACACAATACTATTTATGGGAAGAATAACTGATCCATCAAAAATTAATTGATTAATAATATATAAATAAATAAATAATATTTTATAAATATTAAAAACTTTTAAGTGTATGAGTGAATGGAAAATGTTTGAATAATAGTAAAAAATCATTTTTTTTAATTAAAACTTTTTATGTTTTAAGTATCAAATAAATAAATTTCTCTTTTAAATATATACTAACATTTTTTGATTAAATAAATGCTTTTTGTTTATAATAAAAATATTTAAAAAATTATTTTGTTTAAGAATAAAAAGTATTTTTTGCAAAATAATAATTTTTTATTTAATATTCTGTATGTTTAAATAAATGATTTGTCTTGAATAAATTTAATTTTTATTGATAAAGACGACATAGGGTGGTATATTATCCAAAAGTAAAAAATATTAAGGAAGAACCAAAATATTTAACTCTAAAAATTAAATGTTTGATTAAAAATTTAGATTTCTTCATCAAAAAATTAAATCTTTGATTAAACATTTTTTACTTATTTTTTTTGTTTGTTTGTTTATGTTCAAAGCCTATTTCGATATATTCTTTATTATTTTATATTTTCATTAAATAATAATATTTACTATTATACTCCTTATTTATTTCCTACTAAAGAAATAATTATTAGAGAATTGCAATGCTTATCTAACAAAAAATTATGTGTTAATTCTAAAATAAAACAAGCAATCTGATTTAGAGAATCTATTTATTTTAAATATCTAAATTTATTTAATATAATTAATTTGTTTTTTATAAAACATTTTAAATTAATTATTTTATCAAAATATTAAATAACTAATTTGATAGCAATTTTAAAAGATTATTTCATTATTAAATAATAAAATTTACCAATAAAATAAGGCTTTAGTTTTAAAATAATATCTTTATTATACGTGTATATGTCTTTTTATCTATCAATCTTTTTATTTTATTTATACATCAAAAAAAAAAATCTATAAAGGTATAGTAGAATGAATCATTAAAATATTGAAAAGATGAGAATTTAATTGTTGATTTAATTAATCAAAAAAGATATTTAGTTGCCAAATAATATATTTAATTAACTATGTGTTATTTAACATTAAAAAAAGTTAAAAAATTGTTAATTTTTGATATCTACTACTGAAAATTAAAAAATGACTGATAGATTATAAATCAAGCAAGCTAAAGAATCAATACCAAGATATGAAGTTCTTGATGATTCATAAACACTAAACCTAATTTTTGATGCTTTAAATTAGATTCATCATTAAAAGGATTTGTTAATCAACTAAAATTTAGATTAATTTTTAGATGTCATAAATCTTAATATTTTCGTGAAGTAATTCGAGCATTTAATCATTGAGGATTAGCAATCATTTTTATAACTATTAGAAAATATGAATAAGGTTAAATGTTTTAAACTTATTGTTGAGTCCTAATCTTTTATAGAATAGGATAGCTTTTTTAAGATAGTTTAAGTAATCCAAAATAAGGAATAGTTAGAAGAAATAGAGTTAGACTTGAATACAGCAATATAATTCAACTTTTTAGAAAAAATTGGCATTTGTTTATAAAATAAATCTAATTTAAACAAAATTAGCATTAAAGTTTAAAAAAATATCTTTGAGGAAGATTAATTCTAATGTATAATAGAATAAATAGCTAAGTTAGAACAACTTTCATCACTTAGTTTAGAGTTAGATTTCTCAAAACTCGTAGTGAATGGAATTACTATTCTTTCTTAAAATTTAAAATGCTTGAAGAATTTGAAAAGTTTGAGCCTTTCTTTGAAGACTTCTGATATCTTTTTACGAGGATTTTCTGAATTTTTTAAGATTTTAAAAGAATTAAACATGCTCGATTCTTTGAAGATTAAAGTATCTGAGCCACCTGTTTTTAGCTCTGAAGAAATCGATTTATTTATTGAAGGATTCTAAAAATTAAATTAGATCAAATCTTTAGATTTATCGAATTTTTTTGGAAATGTATTTTTGGATGATGAAATTAGAATATTAGATGCCATCAAAGAAAAATAATTAAAAAGCATTTCATTGCATTTTGGTTTATTTGGGAAATTAAATGAGAAATAAAAATCTGTAATTGGATAGTTTCTACAGAAAGCCAAATAAACAACTCAAGAATTTGAATTAGGATTCAGTAAAATTGCATAAATAGACACTGATTTTGCAAATTAAATATCTTAATAAATTTAAAATTTTTAAGAAATCAAGTAATTAACTTTAATTTTCAATGGAAACTTTTCTACGAAGGGACTTGAATTTATTTTATCTTCTCTATAAAATTTAACAAGCCTAAATACATTGAATTTGCAGTTCTCTATGATATTAAGTTTCTACAACTTCAAATAATTATTTAACAGTATTTCATAGCTAGTGAATTTAAAAAAATTAGATTTAGCATTTGATAATATAAACTTTGAGAAGAGCTATTTTAATGGAGTTATTCATCCTTTTTATAAGCTATAGAATTTAACAGAACTTACATTCAATTTTACTCATTCAGAGTAAGTAGAAATTTTAGAGTTTTTTTTCGAAGGATTGCAATATTTGCATTAATTAAAGTATCTTTCTCTTGATGCTATCTTTTTAAGCAGACATTTAAATGAAAGAATATTTGTAAACTTAATTAATTCCTTAAGTTAAATAACTTAACTGAAATATCTTAAATTTAAAATAATTTCTAATCCTTTTGATGATGAGATAATATTAGTAAATATGTTTGAGTAGCTAGGGTATTTGGAGAAGCTAGAACATATTGAGTTTGAAATAAATACTAACTATACAATTGACATTATTTCAGGATTTGGAGGTTGGTTGAAGAAATTATAATTGTTGAAATATCTGGACATCACATTCAAAAATGTAGTTTCTATAGAGGAACTTCATTGTTTGATGTCTTATTTGAATCTTTCAAACTTAACTAATTTATACTTGAAATTTGAAAAGTTGAATAGCGATGATGTCAGAGAAAACATATTAGAATCAGACTTTTAACCTCTAAAAAAACTAAATGTTTTATAAATTAGCTCCCAAGCTTAGAAAAAATAAAATATAAATCTATATGTGCTATTCTTGAAAGCAATTTAATATTTATAAAATTTATAATTCCTAGACTTAAATTTAGGGTCATGTATGCCTATCGTGGACCAAGCAACATTTTATTTAAAATAATGTTTTAATGCTTTAAAAAACCTCAAAGAATTAAGGCTAGTTGTTTATTTCCCAGACAATAATTTGAAAAAGCAAGGATTTTAAGATTTTTGCATATCTTTTTCATACTTGGAAGAACTAACAATTTTATCTGGAATATTTTCTTTCCCTAATAACATAAGCTCAAATATAATTTAATCATTTTAAAGTTTAAAAAATATCAAAGAACTAAATTTAAAATTGGAATCATATCAATATTCTAAAGGGAATCCTTATATCTAATATGCAATTTTAGATAATCCTTAGTAATTCTCTAAACTAACTAAAATGTAATTAACATTTAACTATTCATAGAGTGATTACTCTCTTTCGAATTTTTTGAAGATCCTATCTAATCAAAGGTAATTAACTTCTTTCCTTTTACAAGTTGAAGAGAAATATCAGTTAAGCAATGAAGAAATAGAATAACTTGGTAAAACACTTTTAAATTTGACTTAATTAAAATAATTTGATTGCTATTTATTTTCTGACTGCTAAATTGAAGAAGAGTCATTTAAAATTCTTTCTAATGGTGTTTCATAGCTGTAAAATTTACATTCGCTTTCTTTTTAAACTGATCATTATATGAGAATTCCTTCATTAGCAATCGATAGCTTTTATTAGTATGTCACAAAATTAGAATACCTAAAATTCTTAAATCTAGAATTAAATGACAATCTTGGTTTATCAAATTTTTCATTTGATAAATTTATACCTAACTCTAATTATATCCCTCTTTTAGAATTAGAATTTATAGCTACTAAGAAATAAAAATTTATAAATATTTTAAGTGACTTCTTAATTTGTACTCTATAAAGATCTAAAAATATGTAAAAACTTACTATTTCTTTTGAAGGAGATAATTATTTGGGGAGTTAATCAATCGATAATCTTGCTCAATGTATTTCTAATTTACATAATTTGCAGTAAATAGATATTGAAATAAAAGCATAGAATTATCATAATGTAAATGACGAAAATATGCAAAAGCTTGTTTAATCATTAAATAATTTGAAAAAACTTCATTCGTTAGAATTTAATTTTAGCACTTCAATTTCATAGTCTGCTTTAACTTTCCTAAGTATTAAAGAATTGTTAGTCACTTAATAAAATATCAACAAATTATCAACTAGAGTTTCTTTTGATAGACCAATAACTTTGGAAAAAATTAATGATTTTGGTCTTTTCTTGGTTGGAAAGTAAATAAGCATAATGGAATTAAACCTAAACAAAGTAGATGAATGGTTTATATTTGACTTCAATTTTAAATCTATTTAAAATTAATAATTTAATGTAAAAGTAATATTTAAAGATGAATAATTACCATGCTTTCTATTTATGTATGAGATATTAAAACGCATTCCAGAAAATTGCTCTGTTGCACTACATATTAATCCTAAATTTTACAATGAATTAAAATAGAATGATTTAGATATTCTAGCAACGCAAGAGAAGATAATCAAATTAAAAAAAATATTAATTAATTTAAATAAAATGAATTAAGAAATATTAGTTATGCTTTAACCGATATTATCAGCTAATAGGATTTAAAATATTGAATTTATATTTGATTTAAGTTAGTACCATACCACTTAATAAGAGCTATAATAAATTTTTGATAATCTCATGTTAATAGAGCATCCAATAAAACTATCATTAGATATCATATTTTATAATGGAAATTAAATGCAATTTCTTAAAAATTTAGTTATTTTATTAATGAAGAAATTAAAATAATTAAGAATATTTTAATTATCAATTTTTTATTTTCCTTTTCACGATAAAACAATTCAAGGTGAAATCAGATAAAAGATAATCAAAACTAATCCTAGATTAGTTGATTTAAAATCAAAATTGAATAGTTGAGCTCATAAATAATTTATTATTTAATTTAATTTAATAAATGTATATTCTTTTTATTTATTTATTTAAAAATTTCTTTTTTTTACATTTTCAATATTTATTATTTTTTCTTTTTTTTCAGTTTTTAAATTTTAATAAATTTTATAAATTTAAACAAAAATGTTATATAAAACAAAAAATTAAAAATTATCTATTAGAGTTTGACTGTTGTTTAATTAAATGAATAAATAAACAAATAATTAAAAATTTATACTTAAATATGTTAATTTTAAATTTAGTTATTTGTTTTTTTATTATAAATTCTTGGTATAGAATGTATTTTTAGGTACTTTCAAACTCAATTTTGACTCAGAGAAGCTTTATTATATGTTGTTTTGGAGTGTATATTGAGTGTTTGTTACTGTATAAAGTATTCCTGTGAGTATTTTCGAATAAGTCTATCAAAATTTTAGTTTTATCTAAGTAAAATGATTGTATGTTATCTGCTACAATTTGTTTTTCAAACACCAAAATAGAATAAAAATATGAATTAATTGATTTCATTTATTTTTAAATTTGTTTTGAGCAATCTAATTTTGTAAGAGTAGATTAATTAATCAACCCATATCTGAAAAATCTTTCAAAAAGAATCTAGCTTCTGCTCAATGGAGATATTTAAATTTTGATGCCACTAGGGAAAATTTGTGTTTCGCTTAAAAATTGAACCATCATCTATTCAGATATTCTAAGCTTTTAAATATTCAAAAAGAATTGACTTTTACTGACTGAGATAATTTCATGAACATGGAAGAAACCTTTATCTACTTAAACTCTCACCAATCTTGATAAAAAGCGAATGGAATTCATGGCATTTAAAAATTATGAATCATATTTCACGAGCATCCTTTCTTTGAGGGCTTTTTCATTCTCAAGTTCATCTTCATCCATGAGCTGCATTAAATCTTAAGACAATCTAAATTACTCAAGCTCTTAAGACTCAAACTTGTCTTTGGCTACTTAAAAGATGATTACGAATTGTACGTTAGAGTTATTAAGTATATGAATGATGATGCTATCAATGGTCATATCTCCTTAATGAACTATCCAAATACTTCTTGATATATAGAAAGCAAATATAAATTTCATAACTATATAAGTAGCTACTATAATTAGTATTGCAGCGTTCTAGTAAAGCAAAAAGGTTTCTTTGAAAGATTAATAGACATCACTAGACTTATCTGAGATGAAGCTTACTTCTGCAACAAATAAAATAATGCAGACATGAACAGTAATATCAATAATTCCTGAAAAGTTTAATGCATTCTTTATATAATTTGGGATATCTAGATCTTTTTCTATTTAAAAAGCCTTTAACACACCTGTGCTTCTTATGAAATTTAAGGTCCCATATTCATTCCAGTTCAAAGAAAAATTTAAAAACTTTTTTAATAATTCAATAGAAACTTAGTAAGCAATGCCATAAAGTACTACACAAACTCCAAAAAATCTGTCACTCATTTAAACCTGAATTGTATATAAATTATATAAACAAAGCTAATAGCCAAAAGGACTCATAAGCAAGGAAAGAAACCTAAATTTATTTAATGCATAGTTAAGTTCCTCAGAAGAATTATCTACACTTAATTGATACAGACAAAAGGAGTATGCCAATACAGTGATATTACTTATAATAGTGAAATCCATTACTGCTGGTCTCCACCAGCCATACTACTTATAGTCTTTCTCAATGAGCTAATACCCAAAATAAAACCACATCTATAAATACACTATAGGAATAATGCTTAAATAGAATTTGGCAATGAAAAATGTGCATATATCTCTAACTTTCTTTTGCTTGCTTAAATAAAGGAATCCTAAGTTCAATATATCAGTCATTACAAGCTATTCAGGTTTCTCATATCCCATTCTTCTTAGAAAGAAGAGCAAAATTATTTTTTCTAATACATAAAAAGTCGTAAAATAGATAAAATAGAAATAATGCCTATTGAGTAGTTAAAGTATTGCCATAAGGACATTCAAAGCGGATACAAAATAATACAAAACGCAAAAGAAAATAGACATTTTCCTAAACAAATCCTCTCTTAACTCTTTATTATACATCGTCATTTTGCTAAGTTTGCTATTTAACTAAGAATATATACAAAATTCCCTTAATTTCTAAAGATATTATAATTTATTTACTGCTACTTTCTCAACTTTTAAATTAATTCAAAAAAAATAAATAATATCTAATGATCGCATAAAAAATAATTAAAATTGCGATTTTAAATGCTAATCAAATCAAGCAATAAAACCAACCAACAATTTTCTAACTAAGTATAAAAATAATTCAATTAATTATTATTTATTTTTACTTTAAAATTATTTCTAAAGTATTTTCTAACAAAAAATACTAAAATATTATAATTTTAAATTATTTCTGCAATAAATTTCTTTATTTACTTAGTTAAATTAGTTTTTTGATTAAAAACATTTTTATAAAAATTTATTTTTATATTTTGTAATCTATTTTAAAAAATTATTTTTGATTATTAATAGTTTAACCTTAATTAATGAGATACTAAAGTATATTATAAGCAAAATTAATTGAAGTTTTTGAATTAAATCATATATATTTTATTTATTATTAATAGTACTTAGTTATAACAATAAAATATATTTGAATGATTATTATTTTTTATTTATAAATTTATAATTAAAAATTATTTTAAAAATTAAAACATATTTAAAAATAAATAAGCATACAAGTAAGCATCATAGTAAGTAGAAGCAAAAAAGTATTCGTTAACTTTTGAATGAAGAATAAAAAGCAATTATTTATATGAAAAAGAATCAATTTATGTTTAATTAATTTTAAGCATTTTAATGATTTTGCATATGAAAATCTGCAAAGAAATAGTTGATTAAGATTGGTTCTTACAATAAATGAATGATCTGTTTATTTTAGAAAGATAATGCGAAGCAATAAATTAAGGGTAAAATTAAAATAGTAGAAAGTAAATTAATTAATAGAAGCAAAGATTTATAATTAATTGTTTGAATAATCAAAAATTATCATTATAAAAATAGATAAGGTTTTGTTTAATCAATATAGCGAATAGCCCATTATTAATTATTTAATATATACAAAAGCTTAATCAAATTAAACTTAATAAAAATGCCTAGAAAAGAGAAGAAGGGAAAGACAAGAAAGGATGTCCATTATTATATGGCCAAGGAATACGGTTACCGTTCTAGAGCCTGTTTCAAATTGATTTAGATTAATAAAAAATATGGTTTTTTAGAAAAGGCTAATGCCGTTATTGATCTCTGTGCTGCTCCTGGTGGTTGGTAAGCATTTACTTTCACCATTCTTTTTATTAAATCATCAATTTGCTTTACAAACTATTAAAATATTTTGATTTGTCTTATCATTTTTTCTATTCCTATAGGTTATAAGTTGCTGCTAAATTTTGTCCTGTTACTTGTACAAAAATAGGTCTCGATCTTGTTCCTATTAAGCCTATTCCAGGAGTTAAAACCTACGTTTAAGATATTACCGCACCTGTTACCTATTAATTGGTAATTATAAATTTATTTTTAAGAATGAAAACTATAAAATAGTCAATAGCCCAACATACATTTTAGAATTATCAATAAAGCTATTTATTATTTATCGATGCTTATTTTTATTAATTGATGATATCATTTCTCATTTTATTAACTAATTATTTTGTTATAAATTTAGCTTAAAAGAGAATTAAAGGGAGGTAAAGCAGATGTTGTACTTAACGATGGTGCCCCTAACGTCGGTGCTAACTGGTAAAAAGATGCCTTCAATTAAATTGAACTTACATTAGCTGCACTTAAACTTGCAGTCAACTTCTTAAGAAGAGGTGGTACTTTTGTTACTAAAGTTTTTAGATCTAAGGATTACAATGCTCTTATTTGGGTTTGCAACAAGTTCTTTAGAAAGATAGAAGCCAATAAACCTAAGGCTTCTCGTTTCACTTCTGCAGAAATTTTTATTGTCTGTACTGATTTCATTGATCCAGATTTTATTGATGATAAACTTTTCGATGCTAAGTATATCTTCAAGGTAAAAATAAATTTATTTAATATAAAAATCAAGTATGTATCTATATATCAATCAGTTTATGTAGAAATACATGAATAAATATATTATCCTACTTTATTTATTAATTTGTATCTTTATTAGAAAATTAGAAATAAATTAAAATAGATTTGCAATTATTGTTTTATTTTAATAGGATACTGAAGATGATTATTATACATAACAAGTTGAACATGAAGTTAATTCTATTGATAAAATTATGGCAAAGAGAAGAAAGAGAGTTGGTTATGGTGACGATGTTAAACAAACTGTTTTCCAACCAATAACATTTGAAGAATTTGTTAATATAGATAATCCTTTTGCAGTTTTCTTGACTCATAATTCTATTTCCTTCCCTAAAGACTAGTTAGAAAAATATATTCCCATGACAGATCCCCCTAAAGACTGGGAAATAATATGCGAAGATATTTTAGTTATTGGTAAAAGAGAAATAGCTTAACTTATTAAATGGAGAAATAAAATTTTGCATATCTAAAGAAAAAATAAAGAATAAGAAAAAAAAAATAAGCTGAAAGCTATCACTGACGGAGATCAATAAGGTGATGAAAAATAAGATTAAGAGTAATCTAGTGAAATGGATGTTGAAGAAAATGAAGAAGATTGGGAAGATGAAAAAGGTAATAGTGAAGAAGAAGAAGATGATGATGAAGAAGAAGAAGATGATGATGAGGAAGAAGACGAAGAAGAAGAAGATGTAGACGAAGATGTCGAAGAAGGTGATGATGAAAAAGAAGATGATGAAGAAGAAGAATAAGAAAATAAAGAAGATGTTGATGAATAATTAGCAAAAGAAATTAGAGAAGACCAAAAGAAATAATTAAAGAAATAGAGAAAATAAAAAGAAAAATTATTAAAGGGTATCGCAAAGAAAGCTATCGGTGTTGAGTTTGCAAACGATATTGTTGATGAAGAATTGTACAACATGAATTAACACAAGGAAGTCATGAATATGGAATATGTTGAAATGTCCGATGAAGATAATAAGACAAAAGAAAAAATCGTAAACAAATAATTAAATAAAATAATTTTATAATTAACAAATAAAATAATAAATAGCCTAATAAGATTTCATTCAAGAATAGTAAAGAATTAGAATAAAATTTAGAAGCTATGTATGAATAAAAGTAATTGAGATAGTAAATTTCTAAGAAGAAGAAAGCTAATAAGGTAAATAAATCTACTAATTTTAACTTCTAGCCAAATAATTAAACCAAATTTTATTATTAAGGATGAAGCATAAATGGATGATAGCAAGATTTAGGTTTAATCTCTTAATGAAAATAAATTTAAAAATCCTCATCTCAAAGAAAATGAAGAAATGCTCGAAAGCGGTATTAAGAGAAGAAAGTGGTTTGATAAGGGAGTATTCAATGATGATTTTTCTGATGATTCTAGCATGTAAAGTGAAGATGCAGGTGAATTAGATGTTCCTGATGATTCTGAAATCGATAATGATTCTCTTTATGATGAAGAAGATAAATCTAAGAATAAAGGTTTCATTAATCCTTTGAAAAAATCTCATTTATCTTCAAGATAAAATGGGGACGACGATGATGATGAAGAATTTAACTTTGGAAGTGAAGATGAACAAGATGATGATTAAAATAATGGATACATTGATATGTATGATGATACTATTTACATCGGTAAGAGACCCAAGAGTGCTCACGATGATATTGATCCTAATGAAAAAGTACCAGGAGAACTTTCAGATGATGATGCATATATTATTTAAGTAATAAATTAAACCCATTAATGATTTAACTAAAAAATATTAATTTTATTCCTAATTAGGTACCTAAATCTGATATGGAAAAAAGAAGAAGAGCTATGAAGAGAGCTGAAAAGAAAAAATTGAAAAAGGAAGAAAACCCATAAGTGAAAGATGATGGTTTTGAAATTGTCCCTAAATAAGAAGATTACGATATTGATAATTTAGCAGAAACATTAGCTTTAGCAAAGAAAATGCAAAGAAAAAGAGCAAGAGAAGATATTATTGACTCTACTTATTCTCGTTATGCCTTTGAAGACCAAGATAATCTCCCTACATGGTTTATCGAAGATGAAAAGCAACACAACTTTAAGCATCTCCCAATTACTAAGGAAGAAATATAAGCTGAAAAAGAAAGATTGATGGCTATTAATAGAAGAGCTCCTAAAAAGGTAAAAAATTTAATTTTATTATTTGAATAAATATATCCCAAAACTATACTTTAGATATAATCAGGATAAAATCTATTGATTAATTGTAAAATATTTGTTAAAAAGCAATTTAAACGAAATATATTTTTAAATTTTGGATCATCAGGTTATCCATTAATCTATTTTAATATTTTTAAAAAATAATATTTAAAAATAACTAATTAATTATTTCGTTAATTTAAAAATAGATTATAGAAGCTAAGATCAGAAACTATAAAAGAATGGAAAAGAAGATGAAGAAGGCTAAGAATAAAGCAAACTAAATTATGGAGACTGAAGGTATTTCTGAATAAATGAAAATAAAATAAGTTAAAAGTCTATACGCTAAAGAAAAAAGAGGACTTAAGTAAGAAAAGAAATATATAGTTGGTAAAAAAGGTACTGCTCCTGGTAAGAATTCTAGATTTGTCAAACACGTTGATAATAGATTAAAAAAAGATAGAAAGGCTCTTTCCAGATTGTATACAAATAAAGGATCTAGAAAAAGACAAGTTAAGCGTCATAAAGGAAAGAAATAAAAAAGTTGATTAAATAATAAATAAATAAATAATTAATTAATAGTAAAGCCATGCTTTTATTTTAAAATTACATGTATATATTTGCAGTATGTATGTGCTCTATCAAAAATCTTTCATTCTAATTCTAATCATTTACTTATTTATTTGTTCATCAACTCATTCATTCATATGAATTATCCCATCATAATCGTAATAAACTCGAAACAATATTAAAAAATAACAAAATTTTATTTTAATTTCAAAAATTTTGACCAGTTATTTATTTAGTCAGACCGAATAATTATATATTATTGTTTTGTACTAAAAGTGAGTGCCCACCAATTATAATAAAAGTTTAGAGAAACCTACATTTATTATTTAAAATATTCAATCTTAAAATTTTCATTTTTGGAAAAGAAAAACGAAAGGGTAAGTTGATAGGTAAGTTCATTTATATTAATAAAATATATAAATATTTAACTCTAAATTAGCTTAATTTATTTAAATCGAATAAAGAGAAAGACATAAAATGAATAGATAAAATTATATTCTTACACATAAAATGTTATACATTTAATTATTTTAAATTTGTAGACTTATTAATTAGCTAGTGGTCGAATAGAATTAAATTGTATTATTCTGATAAAACTCTATTTAAAAAAGAGATTTAATAAAATTTTCCTCCTTTCTTCCAAAAAAGCAGTTTTTATTAATCCAAAATTTTCCAGAATTTTTCTATTTCAATAAAAATAAATTGTTTTTTAATTTATATTTAAAATCACGTAATAAAATATCTAAAATGAAAATTATATTGAATCTGATTTATTATTTCGACATTAAAATGAGAAAAATAAAATTTATATTATTTGTTTCATTTTTCTCATTAACTTAGTTAGCTCATATTTTTGGAAATTTTTGAAATATTGTTTATGGAATAGAAATTTGTATAATTAATTTGATATTATAAATTAATTTATTACTGGCGATAAATTTAAAAAGGATAATTTAAAAGCAAAGATAAACTTAAAAACTTAATAATAATAAATTATAAATAGATAAATAAATTAAATTTACTTTTAATAAAATAAATAATTCTTATTTATTTCTAGCAAGTATAAATAGAATCAAAGTTTAGTTACTTTATGAACAGATTAAATTATAGAGATACAATTCTGAAGAAATAAAATTATGCTAATAGGAGTTTGTTAAAAGAAATTTCTTTAAAAAACAAAAAAAATTCAAGGGAAATCTTAAACAATTAAGAATATAGCAAAGCTTAGACTATTTTAATAAATAAATTTAATTAAATTAGCATAAGAAATGCACTAGAAAGTAAGATAAATATTACAGTAAATTATTCTGGTTTGACCATCAATAAAAAACACAAATAAAAACAGACATTAATTAATCAATAAAAGCTTTAAAGCTTTCGCCAAGAGTATGCTGAGAATAAAGTTATAAACAGAAATGATTATTTAACTTATAATGAGTTCAATATATCAGAGGATTAGTTATACTATAGCGATTAAGTAAAGTTAATCAAGATAGGATCTACAATTAAAGTTGAAGCTTTTGAAATGAAAAAGCTTTTAATTTTGATAAATCATTTACTTTTTTTTGTTTACTTAAAATTTCTTTCAATTTTCAACATACTAAAATAAATTTATTTAAAGAAGCATTTTAAAAATTAAAAAACATAAACTTTACATGCAGTAAATCAATAAATTTAATAAAAATTAAAAGTAAAAAACTACATAGTAAGCTAAATACTTTATTAATCAGAAGAATAAAATATTTTTGGTGGTTTTTAGATTAACTCAGATCAGTAAAAATAAGAATTTATTTTCTAAGAAATTAAACCCTCTTAAATATAGTGTGTCCATAGAGATTCTGCTATTATTTTTTTGGAAAAATAACTAAGTCTCAAACAAGTAGAAAAAATTAAGATTGAAGAAAATCAAATAATCGTCTTTAATAAATGTGATATTTAATTAATACTGGATATACCTAAACAAGTTTGGAATAAATAATGGTTTGAGGTATTGAATGAAAATATTCGTTTTCCAAAAATAAAAAGTTAGCTATAAAATATTTTAAGCTAACTGGAATAGAAGAATTATTATCTTTGTCAGTATATAGCAAATGGAGGAGAAGGAGTTGTTTTCAAAGGATATCAAGTTAAAGATGGTAAATATGTGAATTTGGCTTTCAAAATTTATAATTTAGGAGATACAAAAGATGAAAAAGAGATTGAAGAGGAGATAAATATTATGAGTATATTTGAGAAAACAATAAATGTAGTTTAAATATTTGATTTCATTAAAATTTCTTAAAAAGTATATATCCTCGTTTTCGAATTATGCCATAAAAGTTTAAAAGATGAATTAAATCAAATAGAATAAGGTGAATTTTCCTTATTTAAATTGCTGAAAATTATTTTTGATTTAATTGATGGATTAATAGAGCTAAGAATTTATAATATTTTACATCTTGATATTAAACCTGATAACATATTAATTAATAGTGATGGCAACTATGTTTATGCTGATTTTGGTCTCTCATCACTGAAAACAAATAAAGAATAATAGTATATTAAAGGATATTCCAAATCTTATTCTCCTAGTGAAATAATGAAATTGGAAAACGATTTAATTGATTTTAAATCTGATGTCTATTCCTATGGATAAACTCTGTTATATATAATAAAAATTTTTTTAAAAAGTTGTCATGCTTCTGATAAAATAATAGCTGAAAGCATTGAAAACATTCTTCGATGTCATGTTGTTTAAGAAAATATAAATTAGAGATTAGATTGTTTTGAATTACACACAAAGTTCTTAGATTTTTTATTTAAAGTTAATTGTAAGCCATTTTTGGAATAATATTTAAATAAAATTCCAAAAATCTTAAAATTATCTCCTTACGATAAAAATAAAGATTCAAAATTTTTTCTAAAAATAGAACTATATTTCCACACCAACATTTTAAACTTGTAAAAGTAGTAAATTCATTTTAATTTTATAATTATTTAAATTAATTAATTAATTAAAACACTAGGTATTTATATGAAGGAAACAATGCTGATATTGCTAGAACTTTGAATAATGTTGGACTATGCTACAAAAACCTCGGAGATAACAAGAGATCAATGTTATATTTGTAGGAATCTCTTGAAATGAGGAGATAAATTTACAGCAAAAACCACCCTGAATTAGCTAGATCATATAATAATGTTGGGATATGCTATTAAAA
This sequence comes from Tetrahymena thermophila SB210, assembly GCF_000189635.1. Taxonomy (NCBI): domain Eukaryota; phylum Ciliophora; class Oligohymenophorea; order Hymenostomatida; family Tetrahymenidae; genus Tetrahymena; species Tetrahymena thermophila. Next base: position 122,674 of record NW_002476372.1, read on the forward strand.
CCTAGAAAATAATGATAAAGCTTTAATTTATCTTAAAAAATCTCTGAAAATGAGAAATTAAATAATTTAGGGAAATCATTCAGATGTAGCCAAATCTTTAAATAATTTAGCTTTATGTTATATAAATAAGAAATAATATGATAAAGCTTTAAAGAAGTTGGAGAAATCACTAGAAATTAAAAAAAAAGATCACATAGAATAGCATCCCTGTGTTGCAACTACTCTAAATAACATAGGTACCTGTCATTTTAAACTGAAAGATTATGAAAAAGCTCTAGAAAACTAGTAAAAATCTTTAAATATCTATAAAATAGCATATAAACAAAATTCGAATCATGTAGATATAGCAAACACTCTAAATAATGTAGGATTATGTTATTTAAATAGTGGCAAAATAGATCAAGCCTTAATAAACTTTGAAGAGTCTCTTAATATTTATTAAAAAGTTTATTAAAATAATCATACTTAAATAGCAATTCTTCTATATAATATTAGTTTATGCTATAAGGCAACAGCCAATCAAAATGAGCAAATAAATAACCTAGATAAGAGTTTCAATAACATTTAGTAAAAAGTATATAATAAATAAACTGCCGTTTTATATAATGATATTGGGTTATGTTTTTTCGATTTAGGGTTACAGAATTAATAGAAGGAACACTTTAGCAAATCTTTGTTATGCTTCATAAAATCCTTAGAAATAGTTTAAAAAGTAATTTAAAACGATGTTTCCTTAAAAAACACTTGCTTGAATAATATTTATTAAGTAAATTTGAAAATCTCATGATTTCTTTTTAACTAAAGTGTATCTAAATACTTTAATTAAAATGTATTTGTTATAAAAATGAAGGATTCAATAAATCAAATATTGCTTATTATTATATAAATAAATAATTTAAATTTCATTAAATTATTTTTGTTGCTAATTCATTTTATTTTATTTTTTATGTCTATTTATGTTCATTCTAAATGCTAGATATTAAAAAAAATATTTTAAAGATGATATAATCTAAATCTTCATGAATTATCTTTAATGTCTCCCCAACTTTTTTAAGCATTAATTAATCCCGCAACTAAATTTTGTAAAATTTTGTAGGAGGTGATGAATAAGATACTTAATAAAAAATTATTTACCTTTTGATATTAATTTAATAAAAATATTTTTACTTAAATGTGAGAATTATTGGTTAAAGCAATAAAAAAGATTAATTATGAGTAGATTTATTTGTTCGTAAAAAAACAAAGAAAAAAAATTAATATTGTTCAATGAAAAGATATATTTATGTATTATATATTTATTAGATTATATATTGTGTATCTATCTAACAATTTATTTATATTGATATTTAATTAATTAATTATTATTAGTCAGATTTAGTTAATAAAAAAACACATTTATATTTATTTAGAAAAAGGAATAAAGTAATTAATGGTAATTACAACTTATTAATTATCAACAAACACATATTTTTTAAACAACATTTATAAAATAGAGCTCAATAGTTTAAAAAGAATAAATTGATTTACAAGAATGTATTTCTTCAATTGATTTTAGTCCTTCAGGAGAATACGTAGCAGTTGGTTTAATCGATGAGAGCGTAAAAGTTTGGTAAATCTATATAATTTGACTTTAATGGAGAATTTAATCTTTAGTAGAGTCTGATGGTAATTTATATATATATTATAAATAGGAAGGCTGATTTTTCACAAGATATTTCAAAGCAAAAATTACATTCTTTTGAAGGCCATATGATGGGAGTAGTAGATGTTAAGTTTAATTCAACTGGAAATAGTAAATTTAAAAGCCATAAAACTAGTTAAAACAATTTTTATATCTATTTTCTTTAGGATTAGCAGTTAGCTCATTAGATTCCATGATTAGAGTATGGAATGTAGATGATGGAGAAAAGGTTTGTGAATTATAGTGCAACCCAAGTAATAAATTTGCATTTTATAAATTTTATTTAACTTTAATTAACTTAACATAGTGGAAAACTGGAAATTAGCATTTAGAGATACAAATACTCTTCTTACTGCAGGTGAATAAGGTAAAGTATCTGAATATAACATAAATTCTAAGTCTTTAATTATCACTCACTAAACAAGAGATATATTTGCAACAGCTATTGCATCAGTAAAATTTATTCAATAACTTTTTAATATTACCTACCTTATTTTGATAGCCTTTTAGAAAATATTCTTCTTAAGAATTGATTAGATTTAAAGATATTTAATTATAAAAATATTTTATTTTAAGAAACCAATAATAATGTTTATCAATAAAAATAATCTAATCTATTAATTAATAATTTAAAAATAGTCAAAAGACAATAGCAAGTTTGTTGCTATTGGTAATAACGATGGTTAGCTTTTTATTATAAACTATACTAATAATAAACATATTACTACTTCCAACTATCACGATAAGAAGATCAGATCAATCTGCTTTTCTAATGATGATATGAAGTTATTAACTGCATCTGATGATGGTTCTGCTAAGCTAATTGATCTTACTAAAAATGAAGCAATATTTACATTTAATGGACACTCAGGTAATGTTAACTGTGTAGACTACTGCCCCATAGATGAAAAATTATTCGTTACTTGGTAAATAAAATATTAATTACTTCATCTATATTTAATTAATAGATTTCTGCAATTAGAGTTAAATTAAATTGCACATTAAATAAATTGGTATAAAATATGATTGTGAATTATTTTAGCAAATATTAAGAAACTCATTTAAGAATCTACAATTTAAGTCGCTTTAGTTTATAACTTGAAAAATTAGTTAATATTGAAAGAGAATTATTCATAAATTAAATTAGATTATCCAAAACAACCTTAACTAATATTAACTATTAAAAGCAATTAAAATTTAAAAAATAAATAATTATTTCTCATTTATTTTTTGACTAATATTTTCATTAATATAAAAAGGAATAAATTTTTTATTTCAAAGGATTTAAGTATATAAAAAAAGACTTTTATGAAATAAAGCAAAAAAAACTTTTTTAAAATATTTAACAAACATAATTTAAAATGAATAAAAACTAAAATATTGAGAAAATTAATAAACTATATTTTAGATTTAGTAAATTATTTAATTTTCATAAAAAATTTGATAGAATATTCTTTGATTGAAAGATATTTCCTTTGTTAAATTTTAAAAATGAAAATATCTTTAATTTTATAAAATAGCTCATATGATTAGACTGTTAAGGTTTGGGATATAAATAAAAAGAGTTGTATTGAAACAATAAAATTCCATTAGGACAATGTTTGGGCTGCTAAATTCCATCCTACTAAAAAGATTATTGGTTCAGGTAAATAAAAATATTTTAATTTTTATATGTTCATTCTTTCTGAATAATTAAAAAAATTTATTTCTCATTCAAAATTATTAATTTAATAAAAATAAAATAATAGTTTCTGATGATGGCTTGTTAGCTTTCCATGAACTTAAATGATAGAATTAATAATGGCTAATATGAATATTTCTTTTAAAATTAATAATTGGATTAAAAGTGTATGTTTATATGTTTACTAATAAAATGTAATCATTTAATAAATATTCTTCTACTTATATATTTTGATTGCAAAAGCCTCTCGCATTTATCAAAGAAAGAATATATTATAATTTTGTTTGAATGTATATTAATTGTTTCTTACTTAATATTTTTACACGCACTTCTATTTATTTTTTCTAGTCAATAAAACTTGAAAGAATTAAGAATAATATGGACATTTAGAAAGGATTTATTATTAAGAGAAAGAATTTTAATGCATCTAGAATCATTCTAAGATTTTTGTATATATATTTAATTTGTCTTTTTGAGTTTTCATTAGTTTTCTATTCCCTTTATTTGCTTATTAATATAACAAGAATTAAATGGAATTTTATTTGTTTCTCTTTTTCTTTCATTTATTATTCATTTTGTTTATTTATTTATTTAATTTTTTGCATATATGTTTTTTCTTTATCATTTTAAAATTAAAAGAAGAGTCACCGAAATAAACAATAAACAAATAAACAAAAAAAATCTGAACATACTCATTTAATAATTAAATAATAATTTAGTTAAATTAAAAATAAGAAAAAAAGATTTGTTAAATATATAGATAGAATTAACTATTCATTTGTTCTTTCTAAGCAATTATTAATAAGTAGTCAAGCAATCAATTAACATATAAAATGGCTGAATCTAAAAAAAAAGAGTGTGTACTTTGTTACGATGAGATTTAATACATCGGTTTAGGTTAGTGCAATCACAAGGAAATGTGCTATAAATGTCACTACAAGATGAGAACATTTACTTAAAATATTTCTTGTCCTTTGTGCAATGTAAACTATCGCGCTATTTTTTTCATAATCAAACTTACTTAAAGCATTTAAATTTGTATTAATTTCTGGTTATTAAAATAATTAGAGTTTGAATGGTGATTTGATTATTACAGATGATTTTAATGCTGACTTTGATGACTTTGAGTTAGATGGCTTAGAAGTATTTGATGTAAGTCATTATTTTATATCTATCTATTCCAAATAGCTAATTGATCTATTTATTTTGTAAAAATATAGTAAAAAGCAGGAATTTATGCTACTACTGAAGAAATTTATCATGAACTGAAAAAAGTAAATGAAAATAGTAAATTTAATATCATTTTAACTTATTCTCTATTTAAAATAGCTTGTAGAAATTAAGTGTTTCGCATCTGGATGCAAAGAAGAAAATAATACATTTTAGAGTCTTGCAAATTTAAAAAAGCATTTGAAGGAAAAGCATTAGCGTTTTTTATGGTAACTTAATTTTTAATGAAATTATTGAGACAAATTTATAAACTACATCTTTAATACATAGTGACATCTGTTTAGAATACAAAACATGCGTCTTGTCTGAATAGAAATTGTACACATAGCCAGGTTTAGAAAAACATACCAAAAAGGGAGACTTCGATGAAGATGGAAATGTTTATTTCTTCCATCCCGAATGCAAAGTAAAATATGACAAAAATATAAGAAGATGTTAAAATAAATTCTTTTTGAATGATAATAGTTTTGCTTGAAGTAATTTTATGATGAAGAAGCTATCGTAAAACATATGCCTGATCACTTTACATGTCATGTTTGTGGTCCTGATTACAAATACATTTATTATAAGAACTACTAAACTTTAGAAAAGCACTTTAGAATGTCTCACTATCTTTGTGAAGACTAATCTTGTAGAAGCAATTCATTTATCGTTTTTAAAACAGCTCCTGAATTAGAAATGCATAATTGTAAAGTTCATAACTAAAGCAATTCCAAAAAGCACACTGTTAAGTAAATAAATTAAAAGAAAAAAAAAATATTACCTATTTTAATTTTAATTCTTAGCTAAATTAATCTTACAACTATGACTGGTTTTGATTTCGGAAACGGTACTGAAATCAAAACAAAAAGCAAGGATGATTAAATTAAAGATAAGGAAGGTTTGGATTTTGAAAGTCAATTCCTTTCTTTAAGAAAAACCAAAATGAAAAATACTTAAATTGATTCTCATGAAGATGAACCTATTGATTACAGAGACTTCTACTGCTAAAAGTATGACGAAAAGTATATCAAAGAAGAAACAGAAATCTTGCAACAATATTATGAAGAACACTATGGTGAATAGAAATAATAAAAAGGTGGTAGAAATAATAATAGATCCAAAACTAATACCAAAAGAAAATCTTCGTAATATTAATTCATTTTTTTTAAATTTAATTTATTTATTCTTAATAATGTAATCTTTGTCAAAAAATCAGTCAAATAATTAAAATTTTTAAATTTTTGATAAAGTTAAAATATCTACTATTTTATAATTATGATAATAAGTGAAAAAGGTTTATTAATTATATATAAGGTATATTTAAATATGCTTAATTATTAAAATATTTTTAATATAAAATAAGTACTAAAAACGATGAAGTATTTTAAGAAGATATTCCACTTCTAAGATATCATTAAATTCATCATTTAGATGATGATTAAATATTAGGAAAACTTGGATTTGTTTTAGATTAAGAAAAATATGATTAAGTTGAATAAGCAAAAAGTTTGATGTAGAAGAAGAAAATAACTGCTCTTGAATTCTATAATAAATTTGAATCTTGTGTAGGAAAAGCAATAGCATTAAGATTACTTCCAGTTTTGGCAGCAAGTTTAAATTCAAAGTATGAATCTATTTAAAAAGAATTAGATGATGTTTACATGGCTTAAATTAAATTATTACCAGCAAAGGTATACATTTTTATTATTTTTCAAATAAAAGATATTAAAAAATAACAAATATTTTTTAAAAACTTAAATTTAGAATTAAAATTTGATAAACAGCTCCACTACTTATAAAGAATTTTTCTCTAAATTTAGAACCATTATTGAGGATTAGCTTTCTAGTCGTATTAAAAGTGGTGCACTAAAATTAAACTTAAAAGATTTAAAAATGGATAGATCAAGAAGATTCTAGCTCATTGAAATTTTAAGAAGAGTTAAAACAAAAGAAATGGCTAAGCTTAAGTTTATTTCCAACTTTGGTGTCTCTGTTGATGTCAATTCTATGATTTTAAGAAAACTTTTCTTCTCTGACTTTAAAAAAATAAACGATCATTTGGATAAGATTCCCAACCATGAAATACTTCACCTCTACGTATACGTGTAAGCTTTCTCTTTCTGATTATGCTTAATTCTCAATAAAACAATTTCTAAAGCTACTTTTAAAAAACAAAAAAATTAATATATAAAATTAATTTATTTATTTCATTAATTTATAAATAAATAAATATAGGAGCTATTGTGATGATTTATTACATGGAAAAGATATTCATAAAGATAAATAGCAAATTTCAGTTAATATGTTAAAAGATTACTTCTCTACTCATCCAGAAATATATAACCAATTCTACCCTAAGGGAGAAAATGTTGACGAAGAGTACTAAGAAGAAGAATAAAAATAATAAATAGGTATTATATAAAAAACAAGCGTCATTTCAAAATCAAGTGGCCAATCTAAAGCATAGCAAATTGATACTTAAGATATTTATGAGTTCCCATCTATGAATCCTTAATAAAAGAAGGTTGTTCCTGCATCTTAAATTAAACCAGAACCTACTCTACCTGTAGAAAAGCCTAAAAATGAAAAAGAAATATAAAAAAAACTAAATGTTTAGAATAATTGGGAAAAAGCAAATGAAAATCCTTTCCTCTATGAATCTTAAGATACCAAAATTAGAGTTAATTAAGTTTTAAAAGAAGAATTCCCCACTTTAGGTGGAGGAAAACCTCTTCAACCATTCACTGTTCCTAAAAGTAACTCATTTATTTCCAAATAATATTTAATTATGAATATGTAAAACAAATTTATTAAATTACATTTTAATAAATAAATATAATAGAAAAATAACCAACATTATTTACTGAAGAGGAGAAACCTTAACCTAAAAGTCAAGCAAAAAACAATGGTAATCCTACTAAATAAGAGTCTAATTAATGGAATGGCCCAGGTAGCGAAGATGTAAATGAACACGATATAGCTAACTTAAAAGTTGTTGGAGTTAAGAAGAAAGGTAAAAAGGGATAAGTTCAAGTATCTCTTGCTGGTTACTTTAAATGAAACTAATTAATCTGATAAATTTTAATAAACGAAGATATTTAAGAGCATTAATTAAATATCTTTCTAATAAACTATTAACAAAAACAATGGCAAAGACTATCTATCAATTACTTACTTAATCAATCAATCAATCACGCTCACTCACTCACTGTAAAATATTATATAGAACACAAATTAATAATTCCATAAATTATGAAAAAGCAGATAAATGAGTGAATTTGTAAGCTAATTAGTTTTTATGCTATCCTTTAATAGTATTTATAAAATAAATCTATTTTAATAACATAACAAAATATAAATAATACAATAAGCAAACAATTTTTGGTAGATAGATAGGTTAATTATATTTATGTTTTATCTAATATTAATCAATTTAAATACAATTGCTGTATGTATCAATAAATCAATTAATGAATGAATGGTATTTTTTATTTGCTAGGTAAATAAATCTAGTTTATTTTATATTTATTGCAAATATCTATTTAATTTAATATTATCACAAATAATCTTTCTAATCCCTAAAAAATTAACAAAATAAATATTTTTTTGAAATTTAATTATTTTTTTGCTTAATATTTTAACATACCTACCTATCTATTGTCTATTTCTTACATGTTAAATTTTATAAAATTATTTTTTTTATCATCCTCTTTAGGAGACTTTAACAAAAACCCCAAAAATTTGAAAAAATATAGAATATTGTATTTAAACGCTTTATACACTATATATATAGATATTATATTAAATTTACGAATTTATTGATTGATTAGTGCCTTTATTTACTTTATCATAAATATTTTTTCATTTATTTTCATTTTAAATTAAACCTACCAGGATAAGAAATATTTCAAATGATTAATTTCTTCAAAATTTGCCGCATTCTTCAGCTTCTTCAATAGTATAAGGTTTTTCATTAGCTCTTTTTACTGATTTCTTATGGACCTTAGTAGTCTAGTGTGTCTTTAAAGATTCATCATTATTGAAATATCTAGCGCATGGAATACAATAATATTGACCAAGACCAGGTAAGTCTTCGTTAACTTCTTAATTGAGCCACTTTTCTTGATTTTCAGGTTTTATATCTTCATGGACTTGGTCCTAATCTCTTTTATAATGTCTAGTTTTAAATGTTCTGTGGAAATTTTTATTCTTTCCCTTAGTTCCCTTTCTTCTTTAAACTCCTCCCATTTATTTTTACTTAGTTGATTTAATAATATTGGTCAAAAATAATTAATGAATTAATAGAATAAATAATTGTTTGCCAATAAATTCAATCTCTAATTAAATTTAAAACAACTGAGGTTGATAAGAAATATTATCATTATTTATTAAATTCTTATCTTTAATCACTAATAGCAATTTTAATCTGTACTTTAACAAATTTATATTCTATTACTTCAAATATTAACTTATTCTATTCAAAACCCAATTTAAAAATTCATTTATTATATTTAGTCTAATTAAATCATCTTTTTTCTTTTTAAATATTTTGCTATTCTAATAAAATTAAATATAATTATTTTTATTTTCAAATTACTATTAAATATTTTATTCTTTATTTTTGAAAAAATAATAAATTTAAGTTTTATTTAATTTTCCTGATTAAAAAATAAATCAAATAATTTTTTGTTTTGATATTTATTATAATTTAAATTTAAATATTTTAATTATTTTATAAATGTCTCATAAAAGTTTTTAAAAAAAATCTAATACGTGGCTTTAAAATTTTAAAAGAAAAAGTTAGTAAAAAGATAATTAATAAAAATATTAATGATATTTTATTTATTGACTTGTCTAACAAAAAAGATACAGACACATAAAAAACAATTTGTTGTTAATTTAAAAGCTTTCTTTTCAAATTTTTAATGTTTGATTTTGATAATTAATTAATTTATCAAATAATTAAAATACTCAAATATTAAATCCGAAATGTTTTAGAAGGCTGTTACAACATTAGTTTTTGCTTTATTAGCAATAAAAGGTATTACTTTCATTAATTTTGAATAGTAATCATAAACAGAGCTCTATACCTAGTCATGGAATTTATCATTGACTAGAATCAACAGTCTTTAGCAAGTTGTTTTGGGTGAACAAAAGTTTGATATGACTAAGTATCAATTAGTAAGCGATTAAGCTCAAAAGCAATTTATGGTCAATGTAGGTTTATTCTATATAATTGCAGGTTTCTCAATTTAATACAGAGCTGTATTATTCAGATATTTATCAGGATTGATATTTATGATCATTTTCTTTGTTTACGGCATTAACAAGAAATAATTCGAAACCAATGAATATCTTGAAAAATATTATCATTTTGCTCTTTCTTTGGTCTTTTTCTTCTAACATTTGATTGAACCTAAGCTATTTAGTGAAAAAATGGTTTATAAATTACTTGATGACGAAAAAGAAAGAATGCTTAAATAAATTGAAGCCAGCAAAGTAAAGAAAGTTAAAAAGAATAAAGATAAGCAAGATTAATAAGAAACCAAAGAAGAAACTCAAAAAAGAGATATCCTTTAAGAATAATAGAATTAAAAAGAAGAAGTTTAATAAGAGGAAGAATAGGAAGAAGTTGAATCCAAGAATTAAGATGCAGTAAAATCAGATAAGAAAGAAGTCAATAAAAAAGAAAGCGATGATGATAATTAATAAGAAGAAAAAAGAAAGTTTTAAGTTGATGAAGATGGTTTTTCTGTTGTCCCTAAAAAGAATATTAAAAAAGTGTAAGAAAATAGAAAAAATGCTAAAGAGAAAAAGAAATAAATGTATGATATTTGATTAGTATTAAACACTATCTCAAAAACTATTTTTGAATAATTATTTAACTGTTATTATTTATATTTTACTTGTTTGTTAAAACAATAAATTAAATTTATTTATAAATCTTAGTTTTTCAATTTTAAATTATTTTTTAAATTTTAATTGCATTTTATTCATACAATATCAATCTTCAGACAAAAAAAAAAATAAATCTTAAAATTTAAGTTTAAAATATGTATAAGCTAAAGTAGATTTTATTTAGATTTTAAAAAATTTATTATTTATATACACGTACAATAAATATATTTGTTGGTCATTTAAACAAAATTGAGTTAGTTTCTATGCTTTTAATATATTTTATAATAAAATTAACTTATTTTAAATTCAATCTAAATCAACTGCAATTTAATGAGTATTAAAAAGCCATTCAACAAACAAATTTTGCTATTTATAAATACTAGCTTTGTGAATGCTTTGAACTAATTCTATATCTATCTCAAAACTATTTAAGTATTCTAAAAATGCCTCTTACAGTTTCTTAAATAATTAGTGATAAAAATTTATTTTACTTAAAAATATTTAATTTAATAAATTACTTCAGATAAATTTATGAACTTGGGCTTATATACTTTGCTAATATTTAATCTAATATCATGCTTTTGCTCTGAAATATATTTAAATTTTAAAATATCTTCAATTTAACTATGACTTTCATATATTCCAATATTTTTAATAGTAATTTCTCCAAAAGATTCTTCGCATTCATAAACAACATATTATTCTACTTCTGGCTTATCTTTAACAATTACCTAAGCAAAAAAACAATTAAATAAATTAAAATATATTTTCTGTGCTTAATTAATTACTAAAAATGTGAAACTGTACTCTTCAAGAGGATTTCCTAAAGGGTTTTCTTAATCTAGGATGAGGTCTCTAGCTATTTTTTCTCTTTCTTAGTGTAAAGAGTTAAAATATTGATTTTCAAATCTAATATCTAAAATATCCTTAGCTTAATCCAATTCATTATAATATAAAAATCTTTAATCGTTTGGATTTAATACATGATATCTTTCACTAAAATAATTAAAAATAATTTATAGCAAAAGTTTATTAACATAAATAAATAAATAATTAATAATATAAAATTTTTACTTAGCTCTAAATAGAATTTCTACTTATTTTGATCCTATTCTTTTAATCAATTGCATAACAGGTTTTCTTGAATTTTCTAATAGGAGAAATCCTTTCTCTGAAAAGCATTTCTATTATATTAACAATCAATAAAAACATATCATTTTAATGAATTTAGTTAAGTAGTAAGTAAAATTTTATTGAAAACAAAATAAAATCTTACCAAAAGATCTTGCTTTGTTTTATCTATAATTTATTAATTTTTTAAGTAATCTTTGATTTCATATTATAAAACTCTTCTTAAAGATGTCGCAACGGCACATTTTGCTTTTATAGTACTCATAAATTATTAATATTTTTTATTTTAACTTACTTTTGATTTCATAGTTTGTAGGATCGCTATCTAATTCTTCAATTAGCTCCTTTTCATTTTCTTTCATCTAATTACAAAGACCTTATAGATCGCTATCGAGAACATTAATTTCTTTGACTTCCTCTTTCTATCTGAGAAAGCTAATTTAAAACTTCTAGGCATATGAAAAAAATCTTTTTATAGAATACCTAGATTTGTTTAAAGAAATCATCTTAAAATTTAAATTGTGCTTTTTTATTTATTGTATAAAAAAATATTTGGTGCTATGTAGATATTTAATATTTTAGCTTTAAAATAAATATATTAATTATATTAATACACAATTTTAATTATTTGGTTATGTAATAACTAAGCAAATCAATTAATTTTTGAAAACTAAGTAAATATCTTCAAAATTATCAAGAAAGAAGAGATCATAATTTTATTGTTTAATATTGGTTTATTTTAAATATGATTTTAAAATAATTAAAATATTTTAATTAGAAGTTTATTAAGTTTAGATTGATAATATGGCTTTTATTAAAATTTAAATATAATTAAATATTTGAACATTTTACTAAGTATTTCGTTAAGTGCATATTACTACGAATTAGATGAAGAAATTTATATAGCTGTTTAGATATGGTGAAATAATTAAATTTTGGAGCAAAAATATTACAAAAACGAATAAAAATATCTACAAAACCATAGAGAAATAATTATATTATAAACAAACAATATTTTATGACAGTAATCACTTTTTCTTACTAAACTCGAGTGGTTTTTCAGTATCTTAATTTTATTATGAATACTGATAATACTATTAGTAATACATTTATTGATTTTAGTACTGTTGTTAATAATAAGATGCAAATTCTTGTTGCTATTGTTAACTGTACTGCCCATACTGTGGGTATTAAGATATTAATGGATATTATTATTCTTATCCACTTTTTTCTTAAATTTCATACTCATGTCCTTCTCTACCTTTAGTTTTTTTCAACTCTCTATCTTTGCTTCTACTTCTACTTCTGCTTCTACTTTTGCTATCTTCATAACCAGAATATTTATCTCCTTCATCATCATCATCGTCATCAGCAAAAACTTAATTCAATAACTGAACATTCTATTTCATTAATTGCTATTCTTAATTAAACTTTTTTTAAGCCAAATACTATTGCCTTTTTGCAAGGTGCTATTATTTTTTGAGGTTAGCTTCTTCAACTTTTGATCTTATTTCTTAATCTCTCTTTTATTTTTCAACTACCCTTTTGAGCTACTCGTAATGCTCTTTATTATATTTTTCTTAATTTTCTGTATCGAGATGCTCTAAAAACCATTTAATATTAATTACTTCACCTTCATCTAAAGCTTAATGTTGCATAGCTTCTTTAGCATATTCAGCCATACATCTGTGTACATATCTAATGATAGCTCTACCTTAATTAGGAAGATATTTAATATCTTCTATATCACCCCATTCACTAAAATGACGATATAATATTTCATACATTTAAGTTATTACACCAATACCCTCAGTTGGAGCTTTAAAATCTTTAATTTCAATGCTACGAGTTTCATGCATAAATGAACCAACACCTCCTCTATCTTCTCTGTGCTTGTCATGCCTTTATCTTCCGAAAACATCACGACTGTTATCTATTGTCATGCATTCAGCAAGAGATGGAACACGATGAAAATATCTAATATTATTTATAAATAAAATAGTGTTTATAAGTATTGTAAACTCTAATTAAAAGAAAAAAATTTTAAGGTTTGAAATTCTCAATGAAAATTAATTACTTTAAAATATTTAAATTTAAAACAAATTAAAAATTATTGAATTTTTATTAATCATGAATGATAAAATTTCTAATAATACATTATTTATTTTTATTATTCTAATAATCCAAAATTAAATAAATGTTGATACATTAATCTATAATGACATAGCTACTAATTAATTACCTGCAATTTTAGCCTTCAGAGCAGCAGCCCTTTGCCCAGTGGTGACAATAGTAGGCACTGTAGCGATCAGTAAGATCTGCTTTAGTGTATCCTGAATCAAGTTCTGTATTACAACGAGTTTCTGCAGGAGTCTTATGATCTCTTACAGTATCTCTAGTATCAGATAAATGCTTTCCGTACCAAATATTATATTCTTGATCACCTTCTTTGTAAGCATATTTATCTGCCAAAGACTGCTCAATTTATTTTCTTGATGGTCTAAGAAGTATTTTAGAAATATCCTTTTCACCTCTTTTAGAAATCTACTATTGCATTCCTTTTGGTATATATTTGTCTAAAGTGTTTAAATTATCTTCTATATTGTTTTGTTAAACACTCATTTATTAATTATTTTCATCTGCTTCTTAATTGTCTTCATAATTAACTTCCTAGCTGTCAGATTAAGATCTTGAACGATTTTATTTTTCTCCTTCTGATTCCAAATTTTTTTGTTATCCTTCATCTTAATCATCTACATTTTTTTTAAGCTTTTCTTTTTAAATCTACACTTTTACCATTTCTAATAATTTAGAATCATTTAATTCAGATTATGTTTCTTTTGTATTATTAACATCATCTTTTTTACTTTCATTAGATGAAATATCATTTGAATTTGAATCTTTTTACTTTTCTTATTTATACACTTTTTCAAATACCTTGAGCTTTTCTAAAACTTCAGAAGGCAATTCCCATAAAGATTGACTTGTAATTGGATTATAATAAAAATATCTATTATATGCTTCATTAAAATGCTATTCAAAAGGCTTAATTAATTCTTGAAAAACCTTTTAATCCATTTCTTTCACTCACTATTAATCCTATTATATTATATTTCCCCTTGTTATTTGTTTATCCAAGTATTTCAATATTTTAAAGCGCTAAAATTATAATAAATTTTAATCTTTTTACTAGAATTTTTGTAAATTTGATAAGAATTTAAAATAATTCAAAGGTTTTTCGAACTAATTTAATTGAAATAAATAAATAGTTATTTATATAATTAATAAGATGACTTGAAAAAAATTGATTAATTTTTATAATAATGCATCTATCTATTCCAATTATAAAAATTAAGAAGATATGCAAAAAAAATATTGAAAATATTTCAATAAATTGATAACTTACCTACCTATCTGTCATATCCATATTCTATCTAATATACTCTAAAAATTATATTTATTACTTAAATTAGAAATGAATAAAACAAAATTAAAATTGATATAAAATTAATCATTTCAGATAATTGTTTATTGATTAAACTTAATTTTATAAAATATTTTGTTCTATTTAGTTTATAATTAATATTTGCACTTAATACATTAAATAATATAAATTTATAAATAAATACACAAATGTATAATTTATATATTGTAGTAAGTAGATTATGTTTAGCTACATCAAATACTCCATCTAAAAAATCATTTTTCAGTTTTTGTAGTTTAAATTCCATTAAGATTATAATTGATATATTTTGATTAGATTGATGGATAATACAGTATTATTTGTTATCAAAAATTTTATGAAATTAAAGATTAAGAATTTTAATCAAATTTTAAATTTTCTTTCTTTTGTTTATTAAATTTTTTTGAATATTGAAAGGAAATCAGTCAAAAATATTAATAATTTAAGATTAAGTATTATTTTTTAGTTAGTGTTCTAAATTCATTAAAATAAAAGACTTTAAAATGAATGAAGATTTTTTTAAGTAGCTAAGCATAAATGAATTGAAGGCATATAAATAGCGCTTACAAATTAGGAATAATGGTAAATCAATTTTTATCAGATAATAAATATCTTTTACTCTTAACTATTTAAAAATATCAGATATGAATAATATGGTTGAATATATGAAAAAAGAAAATGAAAATTTAGAGGAAATGAAATCGTTTTTGTCTAACCACTAGTAGCATATTACTCTCCTTCTTAAAAGATAAGAAACTAGAGAATTTGAAAAGTATCTATTTTACCAAATTGCTTTTTGAATTTAAGTAATAATTTAATATATAAACAAATAGGAAAGCACGCAACAAAATATTTACTACGATTATATAAAATGGAGTGAATATGCTTCCTACAAATTTAAATCCAAAGAACTTGATAAACTATTTCTCAAATCTGTAAATAATTAAAATTTTGAATAGTAAGATATCTTATTTTCTAAATAAAAATTATAAAGCCAAAATAATGATGTGCCTGATTAACAAATATCTAATGATGAAGATTATTAGAAAAAAATATCAAATCAACCTAGTAAATATTTATTAAATACTAATCAAATTAAAAATAATATATTGAATATTTTAACTAATTTTAAAAAGATGTTGATGAGATTATATACAATCCCAAACAAAATTTATCATAAATACTAGCATCAAATAATAACCTTCCTCAATAGAACTAAACAGGATAAAGATAAAGAAAAAAAATCTTTGAGGAGCAAAAACCTTTGTATAATCCGCTAGCATCAATACCATCATTTATTTAGTAGAATTAACAAATATAATAGTAGTAAAAGGAGTAATAGCTAATATAGTAATCCAATCAAGCTCAACAAAATCAATAAAATGAAAAAGAAAATGAAACTAATGAAAAAAAAAAACAATAGCAATAATAAAAACAGTAATAGCAACCACAAAAGTAATAAAAACACTTTGAAGAAGATGAGTGCTATAATATTGAATAAGATTCAATATGAAAATATTTATGCAAGTTTAAAATATATTTTTACATTTTATTAACTAAATAAATATTACAAAAATTGGTTAAAATTCATTTGAAATAACGTTTTTAAGAAACTAAAATCTATCTTTCTTAAATTATTAATTATTTTAATTAATTTTTTTATAAAAATAACAAAGTTTTTATTAAATTTATTTTACTGCTAAATATGTATTATGTATATTTATTTACTTTAAGAGTTAAATGTTAAATTGAGTCTTTAGAAAATTTAAATAAATTAAAAATTTTTAAAAATTAAATTATTATTTTGCTTTAAATTAATATATTTTTATCATTAAAAAAATATTAATATCACTTTATTTAAAGAATTAATTGAGTTTTTCCAAATATTTATAATTATCATCAGTAATAATAATAAATAATTTCTTTAGGGATCATTAAGATTTGTTTCAGAGTTTGCAAAATTAAAAAATTAACAAATTTTTTGCTTTACAACAAACTAAAAATAATTGTATGAAATTTTAGAAATTTATTTCAATGAAGAGTATAAATTTAGATTGATATTAATTTTTTAGATTTAAAATTGGTTCAACTTCAACTTTATTTAAGTAAAAATTGTATTTATTTAATTTCAATTTTTATTTACTGATTATTTTTTGTTTAATAATTCATTTATTTTAATTATCTATATATTATTATATCTATAAAATTAAATTATATATATGTTTGTTGTTAAATCCTCAGATTATAGCTATTTTCAGAAAATTATTTCTTGAGTTAGAATTATGGGAGCAGTTAGAATTGAATCAATTTTTTAATGAAAAGGGTCTGAACACATGGACACACTTATATTCGATTACATTGATATTTTAGTTGAGATATTGGATCACTAAATTAATTAAATATTATTTTTGTGAAATTTATCAATTTTTAATCACTCAATAGAACATTTTGTAGCTATTATTTCGAAATAATACTCACATATTTAATAAATAACTTTTTTATTTTCGTATATTATTTTACTAACTACGTGTAAATTATTTTTGAACTATTCTTTCATACTTTATTGTATTTATTTTGTATCTTTAAAAAAGTAAATAGGATTGTTCAAAATTAAATTACAAAATATTTTAGGAGGGATTTAGTTACATTTATGAAAAAAGTAGTTTTCTTTTGAGATATTTGTAAAGAGAGTCTTCAATTTTCACTCTTTTTTCTAGAAAATTTGATTTAGTGAAAAAAGGTATCTAGTAATGAAATAGGTTAAGTTTATTAAGCTAAAAAGATATTTTTATTTAAAATTACGTAATATGTATGAATTGGTGGGTACTTTTGTCGAAATAAGGATGATCTATTGTAAAATCAAAAAATAAAAATGAAATTTAATTAAATTAATATTGAGAGTTGATAAAAAATATGAATGCATATGTATATAAATGAATTTATCATATTAAAAATTAATTTTTAGAAAAAAATTCATCATTAAAGGTAAAAAATATACGTCACATTTCTCCTGGAAAAGATTAATTGAATTAAAGATATGTTCCTATTTTGATTAATTAACAATTTAATTAAAACTCCTATCAGTGTTTTTGTTATTAGTATTATAAATTCTGTATTAAAAAACAAAAGTTACAGCATGTAGTTTTTAAAAATAAATTAGTGAAAGAAAAATGATCGTCATTCTTGCAAAGTTGCTTTAAAAACTGAAATAAACAACAAAAAAATTAATTAAAAATATATCTTTAATAATATATTAAAAAAATCAACTTAAGGAAATAACAAACCTTTTCAATAAGCAAGTCGTTCTAAAAATGTAAAATTATTGAGATCCTTTCAAACTGTTATTAAAAATTCTTTTTTTGTTTTACTAAGCCATGCAAAGACTTCTAAATAAAGCATTTAAATAAACTTCACCTTCATTAGTTAGCAAGTAGGTGAATAACTTCGCTGTCATTTATGGGCCTCTAGCTGATGTTAAGTTTGATCTTGAACACTTAAACAAGCAAAGCACAAAGATTTAACAATTCATCAACATATATCGTAAGCACGGTCACTAGTTTGCTTCTATTGATCCTCTTAATCTAGTTAACAGGTAAATTCTTAGCCATATTTCTATTCTATAATATATCTTCACTTTTCAGATCCACTTCCCTATCACATAAAATGTAAAAATCAAATAAAAAAATAACATTTTAAATCAAAAGATCTTCAGAATTTGTAAATCCACTTGATTTTGGTATTAAGTATACTGAAAACTATTAGAAGGACATTGATAAAGATTCTTCTTACATTTCTACCCTTCCTGAAGCCTAGGAAGTAGCTTCATTAGAATAATACTTGAAGAGAGTCTACTAAGACACTGTCGGTGTAGAGTTCGAGCATGTCAACGATCCAGCTGAAAGAACTTGGCTTTACTATAATTTCGAAAGACACTAGCTGACTGAATTAACTAGCTTTGAAAAAGTTAACATCCACTCTCTTCTCAGTCAAACTGAAGCTTTAGATCATTTCCTACATAAGAAATTCTAAACTTTCGTAAAAAATACTTTTCAAAAAATAAAAAATAACCATTCAACATTTGCTTATTCAAATAGAAAAGATATGCAGGTGAAGGAGCAGAGTCTTCTATTGTAGGTTTAAAAACTATCTTGGCCAAGGCTAGCGAAATGGGTGTAAAAATAAAAATTTTCTATTTTTTATTATTACGTTATCATATTAAAAACTGAAATAAACAATCAAATAGAATTTCATAAAAAATTAATTAAACAGGGCTTAAAAATTAATAGTTTTATTTAAAAAAATATAGCAAATAAAAGAAAAAAGGAAATAATAAAGGAATTTGCATAAAAAAATATTAAAATTATTAATTTTTACAATAATATAAAAGCAGTTTATCAAATAGATTTTTCTTTTTTTTAATTATTAATTATTTAATGTTTAGGTTGAAGATGCAGTTATTGGCATGCCTCATAGAGGTAGATTAAATGTTTTATGCAACTTATTAGATTATCCTGTTGCTGATTTACTTAGAAAGATTAGTGGACATCCTGATTTACCAAATGAGTTATACAACTATATTGATGATGTCGTCTCTCATATTGCAGTTTCAAAGAAAGGTAAATTATACGCTGGTACTGGCTGTAAAGAAAGACCTATTAACGTTTCTTTACTTCATAATCCTTCTCATTTAGAAGCTGTCAATCCAGTTAGCATGGGTAAGGCTCGTGCTAAAATGGATGAAAAAACTAAAACAGAAGTCCTCAACATTTAATTGCATGGTGATGCTGCTTTTTCTGCTCAAGGTGTTGTTTATGAATCATTTGCTTTAGGAAAAGTTCCTAAATTCTCTGTTGGTGGTACCATTCATATGATAGTCAACAATCAAATAGGTTTTACAACCAATCCTATTGATGGTAGAGGTGGTTTTTACTGCAGTGATATTGCAAAGGCTTTCGATACACCTATTATCCATGTAAATTCTGATGATCCTGAAGCTATTCACAGAGTTTGCAAATTTGCTGTTGAATATCGTCAACGTTTCTAAAAGGATATTTTAATCGATGTCATTGGATATCGTCGTTATGGACATAATGAACTTGATGAACCTGAATTCACTTAACCTCACATGTACAATCATATTAAAAATACCTAAAAGACATGCCCTCAATTGTATGATTCCAAACTTATTGAATCTAAAATTGTAAAAGAAGGTACTTATTAAAAGATTAGAGAAAAAACCTTTGCCTATTGTGAGACAGAATTTGAAAAAATTCCTTCTATCAAAAAAACTGTTGAGGAATACAAAGCTGATAAGCATAATTCAGCATCTGCTTTCCGTTAAAACTGGAAAAATATGGATTTCAGTTAGTATGGAGATAACAGTAGACCTACTGGCTATAATGCTGATATTTTACGTCAACTTGCAAGATAAAGTGTTGTGTTACCAAATGGATTTTAAGTTCACAACCGTTTACAAAAGAACTTCATCTAATCTCGTATGAAAGCTGTTGAAAACAACTCTCTTGATTGGTAAAAAAATAAAAACATTTTTTATTTCTTTAAAAATTATTTTCGATACTAACTTTCTAAATAAGTTTTAATATATAATAAATAAACACTCCTTATAGATTTATAGATGAATAAATAAATTTAATTTAAATAATTAAATAAATAGGGCAACCTGTGAAGCTTTAGCTGCAATGACTTTGTTGGAAGAAGGTCACACTATCCGTTTCACTGGTGAAGATGTTGAAAGAGGTACTTTTTCTCAAAGACATTGGGTATTCACTGATTAAATTACTCACAAGCACTGGAATCCTATTTAAGTAAATTATAATTAAAATTTAAAATAGTCAATCAATAAAAATTTATATGTAGGAGTTATATGAAGGCTTCAACAAAGGTAAATTGTATGTATATAACAGTCCTTTAAGTGAAATCGGTGCTCTTTCTTATGAATATGGCTATTCTTTGGAGTCTGAAAGAATCTTTTCTATTTGGGAAGCTTAGTTTGGTGATTTTAACAACAGTGCTTAAGTAGCAATTGACACTTTCTTGACTTGCAGTGAACATAAATGGGCTAGATAATCATCTCTAACTCTTTTATTGCCTCATGGTATGGATGGTGCTGGTCCTGAACACTCCAGTTGTCGTATGGAAAGATTCTTATAAATGGGTAACACTGATGGTATTGACAGAAATCTCACTTACGCAGGATACAATCCTAATAGAAGTCCCTCAAAAGTAGAAGATCAATAATTCTACATGAGCCACTAAGATGTTAACTTCTAATTAATTAATCCAACCACTCCTGCAAACTATTTCCATGCTTTAAGAAGATAAATGCACAGAAATTACAGAAAGCCACTAGTTGTAGTTGGACCTAAAACTTGTAATTTTATTTTATTTAAATATATATATATAGTTTAATCAACAAACCAGCCAATCAATCAAAAATAAATAGATCAATAGCGCTTAAAAATTTTTAATTTAAAAATAAATTTTAATCATAAAAAGTATACTAACATAATTACTTATTGATGACCATATATAATAAAAAATTAAAATTTTAGATTTATAGGAATAAATTAGCATCAAAATTATCATGATTTTTTAATTTATTTCTTTACAATTGATTTTACATAATTAACTGAATTAGAATGAAATTATTTTAAATTTTTATATAATTTTTAATATTTAAAAGTGATAAGACATTAATTGGCTAAATCTACTTTTGAAGATATGGGTGAATAAACAAGATTCAAAGAAATCATTTAAAGATTAGAAGTTAATCACAAAACCAAAAACATTATTATTATGACAGGAAAGTTCTAATATGATGTTTATAATTAAATTGAATAAGCTAACAAATAGGATACCACAGCTCTTGTAGTCTTAGAAGAATTACTTCCTTTCCCTGAAGAATAGCTTAAAACTATTCTTGCTAAAGCTGATGCTCATCATGCAAATGTAATTATTTATTAGTTAATTAATTTATTTTTTCAATTGTTTATTTTTAAATTTTAGATTTATTGGGTACAAGAAGAACATATTAACTCAGGAGCTTATGTTTATAGTGAACCACATATAGCAAGAATAATTAGAGAACTTAAATTTAAAAACCAAAAAATAACTTACGTTGGTAGAAAGGCTTCTCCAGCCACTGCTACTGGTAGATCAAAAGAACATCCTCAAGAATTAAAACAAATACATGCTTATATTGAAAAAATTATTTCTTAATGATTCCTTCTTTCTCATATGTCTCTATCTATCTATCTAAATAAATAAATAACTTACTAATTAAATATTTTTCTATCTATCTATTTATTTTATGGATTGTAAACCATTAACTAAATAATTTAAGCTTAATTATTTCATTCTTAAATAAGTAACCAAAAATATTAAAAATTAATTCTATTGCTAAAAAGACCAAATTAAAGTTTTGTAAAATTCTTTAATTAAATTGGGTTTAAATAAGGCATTTATTTATTTTTTTAGATTTATTAAATTTATAATATTTCGTATATAATTAAATTTTATTTTAAGTTTTTGTTTCTTCTTATTGATTAGCTTTTATATTTTTTTATCAGCTTTACTGAAAATAAAAAAAATTAAATTTGTCTTAAAAATTGGTTTTGCATAGAAGTAAATTTTAAATAATCAAAAGTATTTATTTAGTTAAGTTTTATTATATGTTTTATCATTCATCAGAAATATGTATTGTATAAATTGACAAAGTAATGTTTTAATTTAAAAATATCTTAAAATTTTTAATAATCTGCATGAGGATAAATAAAATATTGTCAAAATTATGGATCTAAAAATATTTTTACTATTATTAATCGAAAGGAAATAATAGATCTAATTAAAGAAACCTATATAAAAAATTAAATTAAATCGCTTTTAGGATTATTTTTATTTCAAAAAACTAAGGCGAATTAAGTGATCTTTTTGACCCTTTTATTTGAATATAATCGAATTCATACTATGATAGTGTTTCTTTATTTCTATAAATTTATTTTTTTAATTGTAATATTTTTAACATTAAGACTTGATTTAAAATATAAAAAGATTATGACCATATATTAATTAGTGTTTAATGAATCGATTTACTTATATAAAATTAATTGATAAATTTTAAGAATAAAAATGTGGGAATATTATAAGCATATAAAATGCTATTAATTACTTTCTTCAAATAAACTTTTTTATTTAAATATTTTTTATTTTTTGGATGCAGTAGATTAAACTTGATATTTGATTGAGAAAAAATTACTTTTAAATTATATAATTGCATAGAATTAAAATAAGTTAATGAGAGAGTGAAATTAGCTATAGAGAAAGAAATATAGTCATAGAGAGTACTAGTTTATAAATATTCTTAAAGTGTTTTTATTTATTTATTTATTTATTTGTTTGTTAATTACTTGCCTAAAAAATTTCTAATTAGTTTGTAGTTTGCAGATTAAAGTAAAATTTGCTCTAAAATTTAAAAAATCAAAATGAATTAATCATTCATTATAGATTATTTAATTGGTAAAAATAGATGCCGATGAAAAGAAATAAAATTTGAAAGCAAATAAATAAAGGTCGAGTTAATATTATTATTTTCAATATTTGATTAATTAAGTAAATAAAATAAAAATGATTGAATAGTAAATAGGATTAATAAAAGCGATTACTAGTTTATTAATGAATAAATTAATAAATAAATGAATGAACGAACGAAGGGTTAAGAGATTATTAATCTATAATTTTAAAAGAAAGGAACTTGGTTGTATTTTTTTATTAGTTTTTTTAATCAATTAAATATCTTTACTTACCCTTAATATTAGTTAGTCAATTTAATTAGCAATATACTGAATAAATAAATAAACAATCTAGCAAGCAAGCATAGAAGCTAATTTATAGAGAGGTGTTTGTAAATTGATTAACTCTTATATAGGTGCAAGAGCAAGAACATTCATCAGTAATTAAGGATGAAGAGTAGCAAAATTAACAGCCAAAAGAGTTAAGAATATAAGGATGAAAATTTGACTACATTAAATACTGAGTAAAGTGCTCATAATCACACTCAAAAGAGATAGTCAGTCAAAAATTCTACATTAAAGAGCTAGCAAAAAATTGGAGATAGCAGCAAACCAATAATTTCTACTAAGACAAATATTGAAAATTTTAGTGGAAATTCAGCAACTATTGGGCAAAATCATAGTGGTTCATAAAATGCTGCTAGTTTTTAGCCATCTAAAACATTTTCTATTATGAGCAGGATCTTTTAGAAATAAGGGAATAATGCAAGTTCTAATGTCAAAAGCAGAGTTAATTTTGATAGCAAGACACAAGTTAACTTCATTTAGAAATAACATTCTCTTAAGAAAATAGACCTTCATACAGACTCAATCATGCGAGATCCACTTGTAAATGTATTCCCTGAAGGAATGCCCAGAAAACATATTCTATATAAAGAATTACTATAAGCCTATTTTAACGGTGATATTACTATGAATGAGCTGATTGATTTGCGCAATAAGTATACTATGAAAAGAGAGAGAGTTGTTTCCTTGCCTTTGAAGGACGATGAATAGCAGCTTCAGCAATTGAATGAAAAACAAGATTAAAAAGCAAATAAAAAGTTATGGGAGCAAATCCGTCAACTTAGATAAAAGTAATTAAACAAATTCAAGAATAATGAAAAAAGAGCTTAAAGGTCAAGCATAGTTATCAATTCTCCTGGAGGAATGATCTTAATGAGAGCAGACTCAATTCAGTCTGGAGGACTTTAATCATAAAATTCTTTTTCTTAAGCGACTTTGTCAAGATAAGATACAAAATAAGATATAGGAATGGAGTAAATAGATGAAAAGGAAGAGAATTAAAAATTCTATGAAGATGAGATTACTCAAAAAAATAGTAACAGCTAGTCTGATCAGCAGGGAGTTAAAAAGATTACAAAATTTGGTTCTATAATATTTGATAAATTGCTTAATATTAAAGATAAAGTAGAGCACAAAAAAGTAATATAAATGAAACAAAACAAGCAAAACTAGAATTAGTTTTTAACTCAATTTGAAGAAGCTTAGTAGGAAGTTATAGAAAAAATTAAAAGAGGAGACCTTTTGCAAAATGATCTCTCTCACAAGTATTATGTAAAACAGTTCATAGAAAGAAAAAATTTAAATCATCTCAAGATTCTTGCAGATAAAACTGCCTAAAGTAATAAATTAAAATGATTATTAGTTAATTAATTCTTTCATTAATATTTTTCTTCTTATTACAAATTAATTGGAGATTTTAATTTTTATAAGCACATTTTCTATCTAATTCTATCTTCAACTTTCTATAATATGAATCAAAATGATTCAATCAATAATTATCATTAATAACATTTAATTTTTAGTATTAGCAATTTAAAATAAAATAATTTTAAGATTATTAATTATTCTTCATATTTAATAATCACAATAAATAATGCTCAAAGCATAAACATAATTTAATATGAATATATTAATCAGTTGAAATAATTTTATTGATTTATTGAAAAGAAAATTTTAAATAATATTATTGATTACCATAGTTTAATTTATTTAAATATAAATATAAAATACAAATATAAACTAATATCTTATGCTAATATCTCAAAAAAACTTAAATAACTACTTTCTCTAAAGAAAGTTTGAATATAACTATTCGATACTTTAGTTAAATTATCAAAAATACCATCCTTTTAAAAAAAATTTATATTCTATTCATTAATAACATTGCTTTGAATTGTAGGAGGGTAGAATTTTTTGGATTATAATTTTTTAATGTTATATTGATTTTTTAAATTGAAATATCCTTAAACGATCAAACAATTAAAATTTTTAATTTAATTTCATTTAATATAATAAAATAAGTTGAAAGCTTAGTAACAGCCAAGACTGTTAAAAAAATGAATGAAGATTTCAAAGCTAACAAACATAAGATTTTTAAAGAAATAGAAAATGCTGCTGATGAATATTTAAATAAATTACAACTAAAAAGAAATTTACTAGAACTCTTTTCTCAAAGTAATACAAATAAGTACGAAGAACTTGAACAGCTAAAGAACTGGAGATAGCAAAATTCTAAGAAAATACTGAAGGAATAGTAAGAAAAACACATGCATTAATATCAATTTGAAAAAGAATAAAAAGAATTAGAGTAAGAAATAAAGAAATAAAGGCTACTTTAAAGTAGACTTATGAGAAATAGCATGGATAACATTTCAAATACCAATTCAAAATAGGAAAATAGTTCATCTGTTGAAAATATTAAAAATAATTATTTCACTTCGGCTTAGAGATTGCAATCAAATTCATTAAGCTATAATAAAAATTTTAGTTTATAACAACCTTCTATTATCGGACAGTTTCTCAAAAAAGAAATGAGTTCTCCATCAATTTTTACTTAGTAAAGGAATTTAAATTCAATAAACACATAGAATGGATATGGTATCATTAACAATATTAACCCAAAATCATTAAG
The DNA here is from genome assembly GCF_000189635.1 of Tetrahymena thermophila SB210. Lineage (NCBI taxonomy): Eukaryota > Ciliophora > Oligohymenophorea > Hymenostomatida > Tetrahymenidae > Tetrahymena > Tetrahymena thermophila. The sequence continues at coordinate 149,245 of NW_002476372.1, forward strand.
TATCCCTTTCAGTAATTAAAATAATATAAACTTCAACTAAAATACTACAAATTCAACAATTTTGCATGTAAGCAGGACTTCAATGACTGATTATAACTCGATTCTTGGAAATACAACAAATATAGGAAAATAGGCTTAAATCACTTAGAGCTATTAAAATTAAAAGCCACATAGAACAAATATTTTGTAAAGAAAGCAAACTGATGGACTATTAACAGCTAAGGGAGGCTAGAGATACATTGAAGATTACATGAATATAAATGGAACTGCTTCATCAACAGCTACTACTTCAAATTCAAACAAAATTAATAATTTATTCTCACCGTAAAAGAATAAGGGCTTCCATCTTCCTTAGAATATTTCGCAAATTGGACCTTACGGATAAAAGGTAGTTGATCTTGATCATAAAAATAATAATTAAAAATAGACATCAGAGTCTAAAAGGAAGAATTATTAAAAAAATGAAGTAGATTAATTATCAAAATCTGCTTTAATTGAACAAAGTAAACAAGATGATCAATAAAACTAGAAGTAAAAGGAAAATTAAAAAATAACAATAAATTACCTGAACAAATCTAAAATTATTAATGAGCATAATAAGCAAAACAAGTAAACGATCTTCTTGAAAGATTTATATGATTTATATTCACAAGAAGAGTTATATAGAAACACAAACTAGCTTCGTACTAGAAGTAAAATGCTTGTATCAGATAAAGAGAACTTATAAAACTTTTACAAGAGTGAATATGAATACAAAATAATTAAAAGAAATGCCAATTCATAAACAGACAGATAAAATTCATTCTATAAAACAGAAGGAGATAAATCAGTAAGCACTCTGGCTATTCCAGAAATAAAGTAAAATAGAGTGAAAAGTGAGTCTAATTGTTTAAATTCTACCAATATGAATAAGCAAAACTACTATCAAATATAAGGTCACAACCAAAATGAAGATAGCTTGATTGAAAAAAGTAACAGTTAAAATTTCAACAACATGAAAAATAATAACAATAATTTGGATGATTCTGAAAGTGGAGACTCTTCATTACCTTCTATCACTGAAGCTTAGCTGGATTCATATTATTCTCAAAGTAAACATATCTAAAAAATGATACTAAAAACAAAAGGAAATACCTAGCTATTTGCAAGGAGAATGAAGAATGTTATTAAGCTTAAAGAAATTAATGAGTAAGTTATTTATTTATTTCACTACTTAACCAATAAAATAATATTAAAAAAAAGATATAAACTTTAAAAAATTCAACTTTCATTGATTTTAAATAATTTAGTTAATAACTTTTGTAAAATGCTTTTTATTTAAATAAAATAAATTTTAATAAAGAGCTTTTACAATTTAATAATTTTTTTTCTTTCTTAATTTGAATTTAATATTTAATAGGGGTATTAATAAATGTACAAAGATGAAGTTGAATCACAAAAGCATTAAAAATTATTGATTTTTCTTAATAAAAATTTGAATATTAGACTAAAATTATTTTAAAGTATTAAATAAAAATAAATATGTAAATAATCAATCAATCACAAATATACAAATAATTTCTTTTTAACAAAAATAAGTTAATATTAAAACTACTTTTTCCTCTTTAAATTAAATAAAATAATTTAAGATAAAAAATATATTAAAGATAAATAAATAAACTGTAAAAATTGAAATGAACTTCAATTGCTTCCTTGCTTTTATGTTTATAAACCAAATTAATAAAAGTAATAAAAGCATTTATTTTTTTGTACACTTATTTAATGTATAATTATTCTTCAAAACAGATAAAATTTAAAATATGATAGTCTTATTTCAAATTTTTGCAATTCTTTAGATTGGTTGTTTGTTTGCTCTGCTAGATTAAAAATACTTCAAATAATTTAGTAAAATCATTATAAAATATTCGATTGTTTTAATAACAGAAAGATATATATTTCATTAGTTGAGTATGTCTTCCTTACTATATATTAAGCTAAATATATCAAAAATGATAAAAGATTTTTAAATAAATACAAAGTATTATTTTTAGAATCATAATCTTATTAATTTTCACAATAAAATACATAAAATCTTTTACTAAAATTTTTTGCTGCTCAAATTATTAAATTTGATTAAAAGGGAGATTCAAGCATTTGCTAGCAATTTTTATAGTGAGAATTTTGTATTTATTAATTTAAGACTATTGTCTTTTAAATTAGGATGAATTATGAAATAATTTGTTTTTTTTTTTAATTCTAGAAAGTATTTAAAAATACAAAATTTGCCCCTACCAAAAGTTTGAAATTTTTACATTAAAATTAAAATAAAATACCAATTTTTTTTATTAATAGGAAAATCATCATTAATAAATCTATTATAATTATTTTTATAATTTATTTGTTGCTGTTAAAAATATGTCAATTTAAATTATAGTGAGAGAACTTAACATCCATCCGGGATATTTTGTCACAGATATAGATATGGAAAATCATTTAATTTTTTTATTGTGAAATGAGTACGATT